>NC_056742.1:534748781-534781281 GCF_019279795.1 Protopterus annectens | reverse complement strand
GTAAAGCGTATGAGTGAAAGAGATAATAAAGGCACTTTTAATGAACAGAAAAGTTGAAGATGGAAGTAAATTATAATCTCAGTAGGCCAGACAGACAGTGAATACTAAATAAAACAAGTGCATTTTATCTGTATACTATCTTACTGTCTCCATTGGAAAATTGTGGAGGTGAGGGGATGTAGATTTATAAGTTCTTACTAAGCTTATGGTCAAGAACACCATTGAAAATTTCAGTCATTTTGCCAGTATTAGTGAGAGATTAAGTGTCCCCCATGTTTAAGTTAATTTCCCCAGATATTTCAACTAAAAATTTGAGATCATCCATCCATTTTGGTTTTAAAGGTTGACAGGGAAGTAACCTGCTGCATATATAAGGAAAGCTTCTTCCAGAAATGGGGACTAATTTGGGTTAGGTACCTGTTACACCAGCTGGTACAACTAATGTGGTGTGTATGTTTAGGTCTCTACCACATGTGCTTTACTACTGGTTCTATTTAGGAGAAGGAATTCAAATAATGTGAGGTCATTTGTAGCACAGAAGGCTAAGCAGAGATTACACTTGGGAGCCAATATGACACTAAATAAGAGATACAATCTTTAGTCTAACAGAATAGCTAATGATAAGAGGTCAAAAACTGGTTTGCGGTTAAACACTAGAGGACTCTGCTATCAGAAGCATGCCCAATGCCAGAGCAAAAGAAACTTTATGGTGGAATAGCTGTCAAATACCACCAAATAGCACTCAGGTTATCCTCCCTGGTTAGCTTTTTCCTAGGTAGCAGAGTCCTGGGGATGGCAGTTAGGTTGGCTATGCAACCAGCTGTTGTAGCTGTACCATCTTCTGATCCATCCTGTCCACACCTCTAATTCCACAATTTTCCAATAACTTCTCCATAGTTACAATCACCATTTAAACACACTGGGAACATGACATTCACAGCGCTATAGAGAACTAGTATCCAATATATGGTTTATACTTGACAACAGTGGGGCTACTACAAGGAACCGAAAAATCTCTGTCCAACTGCTCATGCACACACCACCAAAAAGATACTGAAGTCAGGGCATATATAAAAACAAGTATAAAAAAATAGCCCACTTGATTTTGCAGTTCCATATAAAAATACACAGTTCTGTGGGATGTTTTCTCCTAGTATTAGCTGTACAGTATCTTGCCAACCGCTGTTGAGAATATGCCTATTCATATTCCAATCAACATGTTGCAAATATAATGTTACTATACACACACACAGCTACCATTGAAAACCAGCAAAACAAAGCACACAAAACCCACCAAAGTGGGGGGTCGTGCCCCCCCAACTAAATATACCAGCTCCGAGATTGCACTAATGTTGGGAAGAGGGCAAAGTTCTTTCATGGTGGCCAAGTGGTTACATTCCCAGTAGCCGTTTTCTCTCTTCTGGGAGTTCGAATAAGTCAGCTTTCGATGTTACGGTGGTGACAAAATGACTTTTGATAATATGGAGCATCGACATAATAAAGTAGATTCATTATATATATCTATGTAAGATTATTGAAGTTCCGCAACTTTGGAATTCGTATGGCCGAGACCATATGATTGAAGTTTTGTAACTTTGAACATCGAAAAAAAATATATATAAATAAATAAAGCATTTAAAAATTTTATTTTTAACATTTTTGCAGGGAGGCAAGCCCCCCCTGCACCCCCACTACCACCTACTAATTAAGTACACCAACTCTGAGATCGCACTACATTGAGGAAAAGGGTAAATTCCCAATCTGCGCTGTACCATGATCTCCATTCAAAGCATTTGAAGTTTCAAAACTTTGATTATATGGTCCCAGCCATATAACTTTTGAAGTTTTGAAACTTCGATAATCTGATAGGCTCCATATATGTGTGTATATATATATATATATATATATATATATATATATATATATATATATATAGATATACAGATATATAGATATGGGACTCCTGAATTTAGTTGACACAGCAAAATGTCAACAGCTGCACGATCAACCACAGCTGGTCAACACATGCAAATAGTCGACAGGTGTCTTCGATCGACAGTCCTTGGGTGGGAGAATATTCTCTTTCCATGGGGATTGTGCAGTCTCAGATTTAATATAAATAATTAGCATGGGGTGTGGAGGACACAGGGGGGATCGCCCCCCTGCAAAAAAATGTTTTTTTTCTTGTTTGCATGTGGCATGGATTTTCCTCACACATGTGCAGTTGACTTTTCATGTTTGTGTTGTCGACCGTTTGTGGTTGACGTTCCTGCTATTGCCATTTTGCTGTATCAACTAAGGTAAGTAATCCCATATATATGTGTATGGGAGCGCTACAGAATCCTGAAAGCCCAAAATCCTGAAGACCAAAATCCTGAGACCAAAATCCTGAAAGTTCAAAATACTGAAAACTCATAATCCTGAAAACACACAGGATACCAACGCTCACTATATTCCAGCACAAGTACATGCAGAAACAAATAAAACACAAACTATATTATTGTTCTCCAAGTATGACCCTCCATATGGGGGGGGGTTGCACCCCCCACACCCCCTGCTACTTAAATGTATCAACTCCAAGATTGCACCTAGTGTAGTGAAGTGCAATCTCGGAGTTGATATATTTAAGTAACAGGGGGTGTGGGGGGTGCAGGGGGGCTTGCCCCCCTGCATATATTTGAAGATTAATATGTTTCTGTATGTACTTGTGCTGAAATATAGTGAGTGTTGGTATCCTGAGTGTTTTCAGGATTTTGAGTTTTCAGTATTTTGAATTTTCAGGATTTTGGTCTCAGGATTTTGGGCTTTTCGGATTCTGTAGCACTCCCATGTGCATGTATGTATGTATGTATAGGTTCATAGGTTCATAGGTTTATACTAGGCTATCTGCCCTAAGGCAATTAATTCATGCACCTTTAATTTTAAGACATATAGCTTCTTATTTTCTTGTAACTATGTATGATAGAAGTTAACACTTGTAGTAACAATCTTAAGTTGTTCAGTTTGTTATTATTGTTTTCACTAACATGCATACTAATATTATTATTTTTTGTCTCTATGTACTTATTTTTGTGGAGCTTTTCTCCCCAGGCCTCTACTGAAAATGGAATTTTCTCCAGCTAGACTAGCCCGGTCAACAAATGTAAAATAAAATAAAATAATAAAATAATAATAAATTTATAAGCCTAGCCCAAATTTTTGTGGCTTACGCCACCCCTTATATGAAAAAATACTGTGCCCATTAGTTTGTTGTGCCTCTGTCCAGCAGTGACACAGAGATGATTCCCAGGATAAACCTACGATCTCCCATCCACAGGTCAAGATTTCTCTTGAACAGAGCCAGCGAGGTGCTCTGCCTCACATGGACCGGGATTTTATTCCACAGCATAGGGAGTCTCTGAGTGATAAATCTATCCCTCCAGCACGTCCTATTTATATCCGTGCTAAGGTTTAAGTCGCTTGCTCTAGTGGTTTTGGTGGATTTGGATTTTTTGAGGTGGAGCATGTCCATTAATTCCGGGTTGGACATGGCCTTGTATGTCAGGCACATGTCACCTCTGAGCAGACGGTATGCAACTGAATAGAGCTGGAGTTTCTTCAATCTGGCAGCATATGACAGATTTTGGAGTCCCTTTATCCTTTTGGTGAGGAACTTTTGGGGTCTCTCTAATTGCTGCAGATGTCGGGTGCGATACATCCCGAATGGGGCATTGTACTCGATCATTGGTCTGATAAGTGAAGAGTACAGGGGAACAATGACCTCACTAGATCTGGATGTGAATCCCTTCATGATCAGGTGGGCAATGTAGAAGGTCTTTCTAACTACTTTAGCAACGTGAGTGTCAAAAGAAAGGCCACTGTCAACCTGGGTCCCCAGGTCCCTGATAACCTCTTCTGTGCTTAGTGGATTGCCACCTATATGGTAGCTTGGGGTTACCTTGTTTTTCCCGAAGGGTATGACTATACATTTTTTGGTGTTTAACTTCAGGCCATGGCTTTGGCACCAGCTATCTGTTTCCGTGAGTCCCTTCTGAAGGATATCCGTGTCCGATGCACTTTCCACTATGGCCCAGTTTGCAGTCGCCTGCAAACTTTGTCAGCCAAAGTCCTCCCATGTTGGCCTGTACTTCTGAGAAGTAGATGTCGAACAATAGGGGCCAAGGACCGAGCCCTGTGGGACACCGCTTGTGACCGGCTTGGTGTCTGACATAGCGCCAGCAACTCTAACCCTGTGGGTTCTGTCCTTAAGCCAGTTTGCAACCCATCTTGTGACATATGGGTTTACATTTAAGCTGGTAAGTTTTTCTACAATACCTGAGTGGGGTATTGTGTCGAAGGCCTTTGCAAGGTCAAGGTAGGCTGTATGGACTGCCTTTCCCTCATCAATGGCCTTGGTGACTTTTTCGAAGAAGTCGACCAAGTTCAAAAGGCATGATCTGCCCTTGACGAAGCCAAACTGGGTCGGGTCCAATGTCTGCAAGTCCCCTATATCTTTGTTTATGAGCTCCATTATGATCCTCTCCATAGCTTTGCAGACTAGACTTGTTAAGCTTATGGGGCGGTAATTACCAGGGTCCGTAGAGGCACCGCCTTTGTGGAGTGGGACCACAGTTGCCGTACGCCACTCCTTGGGCACGTATCCTGTGGTAAGGCTGAGATTAAACAGCTGCCTTATGTGCGGGTTTAATTCCTCATTTAGCTCGTGTAGCACACAGCCGGGACACCATCCGGTCCCATTGATGCTGTGTTTTTAGCTTTAGAGAGAGCAGCTTTCACCTGCACATTTGAGATGTCTGGGAGGCTACACTCTGCTGGGATAGTTATCTCTCCTTTAGGGGAGAGGGGTGAAATTTGCAATGAACCTGTCTGCCAGTATGTTGGCAATGTCTGTGGTTTCAGTGATTTTTGTATCATTTTGGACTAATTCTGAGCATATCTGGGAGTTTCCACCCAGGTTCCTAACATAGCTGAAAAAGGCCTTATGATTGTCCTTTGAATCCATGGCAATTTTTCTCTCAAAATTGGCCTTAGTTGATTTTATGAGTGCTCGTATTTTTTACTAATAATGATCAGGGGTGACTTCCCTTTTATGGATTTTGTTCTATCATGTAATAGCTTTCTCCTCTTATTGTAAAGTTTGTTAATGGCTGGGGTCCACCAGACTGGACATTTGCCCTTTGTGGAAAGAGTCTTGGTTTTATTTGGGATTGCCTGATCCATGCAGTCCTGGAGGTGTTCATAGAAGGCATTTGTAAGGGCTTCCGCAGCTTGGGTTGTGGTTTCCACTGGCTCAGGGGCCTTGAAGGATACAACACCAGCCTTGAGTAGTGTGAAGTTTGCTTTAGAGAAGTTCTTCACTGTGGTCTTTTGTTTGGGGTGGGCGGGATGTGGATTTCCAGTGAGATTAGTTTATGATCAGATCTCACCAATGAGGGATATACTTCGGTGTGGAGCATTTCGTCCCCATGTTTGTGATAATGAGATCTAGTATATTTTCTCCTCTCGTGGAACAGTGACGAGCTGTTCCATGGCATTTGAATTTATGAACTCCAGGAACCATTGGGCTAGAAAGTTAGGGCTTGAGTAATGTTCCCAGTCTATATTCGGGTAGTTGAAGTCACCCAATATGATGGTGTTTGGAGATACATTTATACCCTCCAGTGTCTTCAGGAAGGCTGTGTGGGGTTCCTGAGTTTGAGAGGGTGGCCTGTAGCATGCTACAATTTGTAGAGCAGTTTTGCCTATGGTTAGTTGCACCTGGATGGTTTCCGAAGCTTAGCTGCGTTGCCACCAACCTGGAGGTGTGGGTATCCTTTATGAATATGGATACACCCCTCCTTTTGTGGTGTGGTCCGGGTTTTGGGGCGGAATGCATGATATGAGGTAAAGCCTAATAGTGCCGGGTGCTCTCAGGAGCCTTGAACCAGGTTTCAGTTACAGCACAGACATCGATGTTCTCCATACTGAGAAGGGCCTCGAGTGCGTGCATTTTGAGATTTAGACTTCTGGCATTGAGCAGCATTACCCTCAGTTTCTTCCCATTTTTGTTTTCTAGGGTGGTAGGTTTAGAATTTGAGCCTTGCCTAAAAAAGGCACAATGGGGGTGGCAAGAGCCTTAGCCATTATCCGGAATCCCAGGGGTGACAGCTGCAAGCCGTCCCTTGCGAAGCAGCGTGGCTTGTCAAGCATGTCATCCCAGGCAGACAGACACTGGATCCCCTTTGAATGACACCAGACATTAAGCCAATTGTTAAAGCTGATCATCTTGTCTCTATATTGTGGCATCATTCTTGGTGAAGGAAGGATACTGCTCAGGGTCAGGGTCATACCTGCCTGGGCTACATAATCAGAGAGCTCCTCTATGTCTCTTTTCATGTAGTCCAGGGAGGTATGTCTCAGGTCATTCACACCAGCATGGACAATGACTGTGTCATATTTGTACTTGCCGTGGAGTGACCAGAGTGCTTGTGTTATGTGGCGGATTCTAGCACCTGATAGGCAGCTTACTGTGACCCTCTCCTTGTTCAGCCTGGTGAGTGGGACGTCAGTGTGTCTGACTATGGAGTCACCTATGACAAGTATGTTTGGTGTTGTATTTGGCCTTAAGGGCTGTGACTGCTTTGCACACTGCTTTTGTGGTTTATGTGTTGCTTGTGGGGTGTCTTGAGGTAGCAGTTGTTTGGGTGTCTGCTTTGGAGGCCTCTGCTGTTTAGGTAAATTTTACTCAGAGCCTCCGAGTATGTCTTTGTGTGTTTATGTGTTTGATTCAGTGGTGTGGTAGCATTATGTGAGGCTGGTTTTGTGGTGTGTGTAGTTGCCTTCTCCTCCTGCCTGGTCTTGCCAGTCCTGAGCTGAGAGAGCTCAGCCTCCAGTTTGGCTAAATAGCTGCATCTCTCGCAAGTATTTGTGTTATGTGGGAGGAGGAGAGGGTTGCCTGTGTACATGTGGCAGTTATAACATTGCCTCAAGATTCCCAGATTCACCAGCTGGACCGGAGAGGAGATTGACAACTGACCGTTGGACATGCTAGAATAATATTGGGAATTCCTTAATAATTGAAAACAAGGGCCAGTGGGGAGTGAGGGTGTAGTGCTTTTAATTTTTAGTGCTGACTTATATAATTGCTTTAGTGAGCAAGTGCCAGGTAACTTGAGTGCAATTTGTTACAAGTAACTAAATGCAAAAACGACAAACAGTAACTTTCTTTCAAGTGAAACAAGGAACTAGTACAGTAAGCAATGCAGATATCACTAGTGATCCACAGAAGTGCTGAGAAGCGTATTAGGTGGAATTAGCTTCCAGGAAATAACAAGCAAACAAACAACAAGCATATAAACAAAGCTAGATTCAGCAGGCCTGGATCTAGTCTATGCTAGAGCAAACAAGGTGTACCAATTTCAGTAAGATACAGTTCAAATATTCAGGCACTATAAACCTCTAACCAGAAATTCCCAGCTCAGAATAAATATATATATATATATATATATATATATATATATATATATATATATATATATATATATATATATATATGTATATGTGTGTGTGTGTGTGTGTGTGTGTAGATATAAATGTATATGGTGTGTGCCTAAATGAAGTTCTAATGACCCTCCATCATAACCACAATATGCACATGCTGGGTTGCGTACTCACTGTGCTTCTGCCTCATGAGACTCTGTGTGTGAGTAATGTTAGTTCAGTGCATGCTGCAGCATTTGTTAAAGTTTAGGGTAGCTGATTCAACTACTGTGTTTTTGGAAAGCAGGAGGAAACTAGAGGGCCTGGGGAAACATTATGCAGACATGAGGAGAACAAATAAGCCCCATCCAGACAGTAACTAGAAGTGAGGACTGAACCATGGGTCCTGAAGCTGTGATTCGGAAGTGAGCCCTCCAAGTAACTGTGAAATGTCAGCTGATTGTGATACACTGTTTAGGATTTAACAGCAGATGCCGCAGTCACAAAAGCTGATGAATTTGAGGCTGGTATGTTATACTGACCCTTGTTGCTGAGATAGTAATGTTCTCTGAAGAGAATGCTGCAAAAGTGGTCAGCTGGCTAACTTGTAAAGGGGGTGAATCATGGTTCACTGGATCATCTTGATCTGCAGGGATCACATTAGTTTTTTGCCTTTTTTAAGTGGAGTTGTTTCAGTCATGGGGAAATGGAATGAAGCTGTAAATGAGGCTGTGTGTTTTTTGACGGAATGCGCCTATTGACCATCCTTGGGACAGTGCCACAAGATTGCAAATTATCTGTTGCATCAAATGAGTCTGTCTGTGGGGATTTCTGCTGACCCATTACTAAATGAAATAACCTTTTTTTCCAACTACAAAATTTTTAAAAACCCCGGAAGAATATGTTTTGCAACAAATGTCATTAACAATAGAGGCTTGTTATGATATTCTAAACAGTTGAATGTACACAGACATTCAAGCTAGGAAATGGCTAACACAACAGAAAAAGTTACAACCATCCTATCAATGAAAGAACATTTCAGCATACTGAGAACTGGTTTTCTCTGGATAAGCATGGCTACCACAGCAGAAAAAGTTACAGACTATCCTATCAATGAAAGAACATTTTTAAAAAAACATTTTGGCCTGCTGAGAACTAGTTTTCTCTGGATTGAAATAATGTTGCAGACGAAGAAGGCTTCAGTACAGGACAAGAATGTTTTCATCGAGGACAAAGTTTTGAAACTATAAAAGTGGTTGTAAAGGCAGACATTTTTGTGATCCAAGTCAGCTGAGGAAGTGCAGTGTCACTGACAGTATTATATCTGTGTTAATAAATCCAAGGCTATAAACATAATATGTTCCTACATCCCTCCAGGTAAGAACATCAATACCCTGGAAAATATCCTTAGCTGGGCCTCCTGTAGCTTTCCCCAAGAAACCATAATCTTAGGTGATTTCAACATTGACTGGTACTCCTGCAAATCCCCCACACCCTCCACTCATCTTAATCTCTTCAATTATCATCAAATCATCAACTCCCCTACTAGAATAAATAAATCCACCAACAAACAAACCATTCTAGACTGGATACTAATCAATAACAATCCCCTCTCCTATAAAACAGGAATACTCCCTGATAATATCAGTGACCACCTCCTTACCTTTATCACTAAACAAAAAGTTAACAATCCCAAACCAGCTATTTTCCGAACCAAACATAACAAAACAGAATTCAACCTAGCATCCTTTCAAAATGAACTCAAGGAATACAACTGGTCTACTCTAAAATACCTCCCAATAGATGAGGCTGTAACCTATTTCAACAATACCTTCCTACAAATTCTAAACCAACATGCCCCATCCCGCTTAGTCAGAGTCAAATCCAAAGCAGCCCCATGGCTCTCTAAAACAACTAAACAAACTATGAGCTAGAAATAAACTATGGTCTAAATGGAGGTCCACAAAAAACCCAATTGACCATCAAAACTTCAAACAGCTGAGAAATAAAGCTAAGAAGCTGACCATTCTGGACAAGAAAAACTACCACCTTCAATATCAACAAAACTAACACCAAAACCCAAAACAATTTTGGTCAGGAATAAACAAACTACTCCATCCTGGCAACACCAAAACACCTACCCCAGCTAGCCTAGCACAAACCCAACCTAACATAATAGCCGACACTTTCAACAACTTTTTCTCTCAAACAGTTACCTCACTTGCAAGTACCATGACTCCCGCCCAACCCTCCAAACTACCCCCACTCAAAACAACACACATATGCTTAAGTTCAATACTGTCTCAACAACCTATATACATAAGCTGCTATCTAAACTCAAACCCTGCACCCCTTCTGCAGACAAGCTTCCAGCTGAATATCTGCAGCTAGCTGCATCCGAGATAGCCTACCCAGTCTCCATCTTAATAAACAGAACCATAACTGAATCCAAAATCCCATCCTGTTGGAAAATCTCCCATATTATTCCCTCCATAAAGGAGGAAACTCCAATGAACTCTCCAATTTTCGCCTATTGCCCTTCTATCTCCTCTATCCAAAATAATGGAACGCTGCATTCACCATCAACTTCTTCATCATCTCTTAAATAACAACTTGCTTGTAGACTCACAACATGGTTTTAGACCCTACCACAGTACTTCAACTGCCCTTCTCTCCTTCACTGACTCTATCAATAAAAACCGCAACAACAACCTGTTCTCCTCTGCACTATTCTTAGACCTCTCAAAAGCGTCGATATGGTCAACCATAAACTTCTCCTCGATACCCTACAATCCCTCTCACTTGAATCACAAGCATTACAGTGGTTCAACTCATACCTGACTAATAGAAAACAAGCAGTCCTCTGGGACAGCCATCTATCCTCTCAACTCCCAGTTACTATTGGTGTCCCACAAGGATCGATCCTAGGTCCCCTACTTTTCTCTATTTTCATAAATAACCTGCCCACTTCCCTCCCAACATCCACTTGTATACAGTATGCAGATGATTCCACTCTCATCTGCTCTGCTTCTTCCCCAGCACAACTCCACACTGCTACCCAGGTGGTCTTCACTGCAGCAGAAAAATGGTTCCAACATATCTGCCTCCTCCTAAATCCCAAAAAACTAAACTCCTACTGTTCACCCACCTCTAAATCCACCCCTATCACTTTTTCCATTGTATCATGCAATGGTACTGTCATCCAACCTGACTTTTCCACTAAACTACTAGGCGTAACCATAGACAATCAGCTAAATTTTGACTATCACATTGACTTAACTATCAAGTCAGTCCATAAAAAGATGGGTGCCCTTTACAGGCTTAAGCCCTTCCTTACTGCCACCTCCTGAGTAGCTCTCCCAAACTCACCTCATTTCTACATTATTGTACGCTTCTCCTTCCTTTATCAATATATCTAAAGCTAATCTTCAAAACTGAATACCGCCTACCACACTATAGCCAGATTTGCCACTGGCTCTCTATTCCAAACTCATCACTGTCTTAACTTAAAAAAACTAAACTGGCTAGAACTTCCAAACCTAATACTACTACAACAACTAATCATCACTTTTAAAATTCTACATTACCCCACCAACACACCCACACTAAATAAACTCATCACTCCTTATAAAAATCTCAATTCACTTAGATCAGCCAACAAGCTACTAGTTACTACCTTGAAATCTCACAATAAATCAGGTGATTCCTTATTTGCAAACACTGTCGGTTCTTACTGGAATAAACTCCCCACAGAATTGACCTCCCTAGGCTCATGTCATCTTTTCAAAAAACAAATGAAAACTCACCTAATAACTCACTGGCTATGCCCCTGCTCTAATCCTGACTGACCTCAGCAAGTTTATTACTCTCCCCAATCTGCTCCTCTGTACTTTTGCTCTTCAGTTCTAACTTCAACTGACTTCCACAGTCCCTTTTATTATACCTCCACTCTTCTGTTCTTAGCTCTGTTTGACTCCCCTCTGACCACTCTGTTTTTCTGTCTCTTACATCTATTAACTGACCTCCTATAATTCATACTACCCTTTTCATTTCTCACTATCTTTGTTTTTCCCCCTCTCCTCTACCTACTGCCTCTTCCTTGCCTCACTAAGTCCAGAAAACCTATACCTAACAGTAACTGTAACTTATCATTTCCTTTCTCTTTACATCATTTCTGCCTCTTACCTATCTCTAACCTCTTAATATCTTTTACATTACTAACCTGCCTGTTTTAACACTATATATTAACCACTCTTATGCTTTCAGCCAATACCTTTTTGTTGTTATTACTAGCTACTATGGATATTGTTTTAACTGTAAATTGTTTTTGATACTGAAGCATCTCTCCTCAGCCCCTGATTGAATTTTGATTGTCATCTAGTCAGATTTGTACATGAAAAAGGACTTGCATTTGTATTTTGCCATATTATACTATATTAGTTTTAGTTGTATTTGTATAGCTAGTACTATTAGTGACTTCATATATTGTAGTGTATTAGTCTTATAGTGGAGCTTTTCTCCTCGGGCCTCTGCTGAAAATGGACATGTATCCAGCCAGACTAGCCCGGTTAACAAATGTAAAATAAAATAAATAAATAAAATAAAGAAAATGTTATTATTTCACAGTAGTGCTTGGTTGGCTGGTTTCAATAAATCGGTCATTATATGAATATACAGATGTACAGCTTGTCAGTTTGTCTGTGATGCCACCTGCTGTTAAATTCAATTTACCACTCTTAGTAGTATTGTGGTACTGTGTGCAGGTTCATATACTACACATGAACAAGGAATTCATGGTACTGGAGAGGTTACAAATGATATACAGGAATACAGTAACAGGTGTAAATAGAATAACTGGTTTATCATATGAAGGAAAAGCTAAAAAGAGTAGGACTCTATAGCCTGAAAACAAATAGGGATATAGGAGAAAATCTCAAGGTACATAAATCTGCTAGGCATTCCTAGGGCAAATATTTGGCCATACAGTGACCATATATAGCCTGCACATCTGGCAGGCAGCTTGCCATCTGTGTCCTCATCTTCTCTTTTATACTGCTCTGTGAGTTGTTTCTGAAAGCAGACATGTACTGGAGAGTCCCAAGCCCTTCCTCATCTGGAGTGAGTAAAACAGTATATAGCAGTCCTCACACCCTCCCAAGTCCAGTACCTAGACTCCCAGGGTCCCTTTCCAAACATTGGTTAGTGGCTGTGTCAACATATGCCTTACTGTTGTACTAATGGTTTGACCACTGACAGCAGGGCATTAAATATACATATCTAAGGCATCTCTAGGCTATCTTACAATACTGCTTTCAGCCTAGCTGTAATGTAATAAATGCAGGTGCCCTCCCACCATCATGATTATCCTTAACCAACTTTACTGTAATTTGATTACCACTGTAACATCTCTGAAATACCACATAGTTAAACTTCATTTACATTATGTTATCATTTTTCTGCTACCTGTGGTTCAATGTTAAGAACAAGGGGCAATGGAATATGGTTAATTATGTGATAAAATGTTGCCTCTGTCACGTAATAGGGCACAAGAACCCTGCACCAACAGCCATTGTGGTGCACTAGCAGCGTGCTCTTGCCAGATCTTAAACCACACCGTAGCATGCCTTATTCTTCCCAAAAATGATTTTTATGGTGGCTTTATTTATTTATTTGACATTTGTTAATCCATCTGAGCCAATGGCCTGTTTTCAGTGGAGACCCGAGGAGAAAAGCTCCAACAATACAAACATAAAAAGGTAACATAGTAGGAAATATACAAAACCCAAGAAAAACAGTGCAGCGATACAACACAAGCAAAAATTACATATGCAGCAATCAGCTGAAATGAATAACTGTAATAAAAATAAAACAAAATGAAGTAAATACAACTAGTACATTTAAGGATTTACAATAATGACATATCTTACCCAAGTAGCATAATGTAGTATTGTCTAGTGTGCAGATTAGTCATTGAATTATTAGATGTAGACAGGCAGTGAAAAGAAAAAGAAAGGAAAATGCAGATTATGGAGGATTTAAGCAAGGATAGGCTTTTGAGTTCAGAAAATAGTGCTGGACTTCAGTTTTAAAGCAGCTGGAACTAGTGATGCTACGAATGTGAGGTGGTAGCCTATTCCATGCAAGGGACACAGAGTGTTTATAGAGGAGTTTGCCATACGTTTTGTTGGGTTTATAGATGTCTAGAAGGTGCTAGTCAGAGCTACGAATAGACCAGGTTGGGGTATAAGGGGATACTAAGGTAGAGAGTGATGGGCAGGCTAGCGGTTTGTTGCGTAGGGAGTGTGTGAGCTGTAGCTGTGCAAGTAGTAAGAGCTGGGGGAATTCTAGCCATTGAAGCTGTTTCAGGGCAAGGCAATGATGGGAGTTATAAGGTTGGTTACTGGTGAATCTGGTTATGTTATTGTAAGCTTGTTCCAGTTTGGAGAGAAGGTTTGACTGGAGGTGAGTTAGGATAGGGGAGGCATAGAGGAGACATGGAAGGAGATAGGCTTGGGCAAGGGTGGGTTTAGAGTTGGGAGCAAGAAATTTCTTATTCCTTTACTTAGCTTTAGATTGTATGCATCGGTTAAGGTTGTGATCTTTAGTTCCTGTGGTACTGGGTTTGATTCTCTCAGCTCTCATTTGCCTTCTCTGTGACCTTGAACAAGTCACTTCACTAGCCATTGCTTCTATGTTGCTCCTGAAAAGGGACTGTGTGCCCACTGGGCCTACCTGGTTAACAAACAGGTGTTACAGCATAGATATCCTGCCTGACTATTTTTATCTATGTATACAGTTCACAATATTGTAATGCATTTTTGTAATGTCTTTGTATGTAAACAAATATAAAATATTTTGTAATGTGTTTCTCATTAATGTGGAGCTTTTCTCCCAAGACCTCTGCTGAAAAAGGGTATGCTTTTTTTCTAAACACCTTTATTGAAAAATTATCAATTGTGACATAAGCATTTATATGAAAGTAATCAAACCAAATTAAAAAGTTCATATTTACAAACATTATACATCACATATATTGCTATATATCCTATAATTTAAACAACATTACATAAATTATTCAGTTCCTGGCTTCTCTTGAACCTCATTCCTCCTGTAAATCATATTTCTGCACATATTGTTACCACAGTTTTATTTTTTTTCTATGTAATTTAATCTAACCCTATTCTAAAGATATCACTCCTGTCCTTTTATCTCTGTTACAATATGCACTACTTCATGTGTAGCTGGTTTAGATTTTGATTTCTATTTTCTAGTAATTGCCTTTTTGGCAGTCACCAGAATTAAACTTAACAAAGCCTTACTATGTCTAGGCAATTTGGATCCTGTATCCCAGCTAAAAAAAAAATAATTTCCTTAGTTACACCTATTTGCTCACCCAATATTTCTGACAGAATACTTTGTAGGGGAAATTTTAAAGTCTGCCAACTCATTACATTCCCAAAACATATGTTCCCAGTTACCTGTTTCTTCCCCATCACACCTCAAACATTTGTCATCTACCTGGGCAAAAATTCTATGGAGTCTGCTTGGGGTATAATAGTATCTATGTAAACAAACTCTACAACAGAAGGAAGAAACTGTTACAAAAAAAGAGTAAAATCCCATGATTGGAAAAACTCCCTTGTCAGCCTCAGTAAGAAGCTGAGATCCCTTATAAAATCCTCCAAAGCTAGTTACGAAAACAAATTCGCCACTGATTCTAAAGACAACCACAAAGCATTCTATAGCTATGTCAAGAATCTCAATGGCAACACTCAGATCTGCTCTGAGTTACAGCACAATGACACTAAATATACAGAACCAACTGATATTGCCAACATCTTGGTAGATAGGTTCAGTGCTAATTTCACACACCCCTGTCACCCCCTAAAGGGCCCATCTCAATACCGGAAGAATGCCAAGCCCCAGTAATCATGGCCGCACAGGTAAAAAGCGCACTCTCCAAAGCCAAGAATACATCCATGGGACCAGACAACATTCCGGGCTGTGTTCTGCACGAACTACAAAATGAACTAGCACCCCACCTAAGTACCATGTTCAATCATAGCCTCACTTCAGGCTTTTTGCCTACTGAATGGCACACAGCTACGGTTATCCAAGTCCACAAGAGGGAATCCACCATGAACCCTGGGAACTACTGCCCCATGAGCCTGACGAGCCTGATATGCAAGGCTATGGAACATATCATTATGCAACTTATAAACAAAGACATAGGTAACCTTCAAACTCTGGACCCCACCCAGTTTGGGTTCATGAAAGGTAGATCATGTCTGCTAAACCTGATTGACTTCTCTGAGGTAGTCACCAGAGCCGTGGACAAGGGTAAGGTGGTTCACACAGCCTATCTAGACCTTGCCAAGGCCTTCGACACCATCCCCCACTCTGGAATCATAAATAAACTCACTAAACTGGGCATAAATCCCTATGTCATGCGATGGGTTGCCAACTGGCTCACTGACAGAACCCACACTGTGAAAGTAGCCAACTCCAAATTCAACTCCAGACCAGTGACAAGTGGAGTACCACAGGGTTCAGTATTAGGTCCCCTCCTGTTTGGCATCTACTTCTCTGAAGTTCAGGCCAACACAGAGGGTCTATGGCTAACAAAGTTCCCAGACAACTGCAAACTAGGAGCCATTATTGAATCCCCAGATGATGTGGACATTCTACAAAAGGGCCTCACTGAGACAGATGCCTGGTGTCAAAGCCATGGCCTCAAGCTCAACTCCAAAAAATGCATAGTGATTCCTTTTGGGAAAAACCCTGTGTCCATGAACTACCACATAGGCGGTAGTCCACTTAACACTGAAAGTGTGATAAGAGACCTGGGGACATAGTTGGACAATAGTCTCTCCTTTGATAACCACATCACTACAGTAGTCAGGAAGTCCTTCTACATGGCACACCTCATCACAAAAGGTTTCTTATCCAGAAAAAAGGAGGTCATTGTTCCTCTCTACTCATCCCTCGTTAGACCTATTGTAGAGTACAATGCCCAATTTGGTATGTACCTCACAAGACATTTACAACAACTGGAAAGGCTGCAGAAATATCTCACAAAGAGGATTACTGGCTTCAAACAGATGCCCTATGCAGACCGTCTCAAAAAACTCCAGCTCTACTCCGTCGCATATCGCCTACTCAGAGGCGATCTCTGCCTAACATACAAAGCCATATCAAACCCAGAGCTGTTGGACATGCTACACTTAAAGAAATCCCAATCCCTCTGAGCCACATGCTCCAGGGACCTAAACCTTGTCACCACAATAAACAAAACATGCTGGAGGGATAGGTTCCTGTCCCAGAGACATCCCATACTCTGGGACAGACTCCCCATTCATATCAAGCAGAGCACCTCATTAGCCCTCTTTAAGAAAAACTTGACGATTGGATAGGAAATAGAAAATTCACCCTGGGGATCACTTCTGTGGCTCTGCTCGACAGGGGCACAAAAAAATTAATGTTGGATGGCGAAAGCTAGGGAATCTTTATCACTAGGCTTATATAGGCCTTAGGGTTGATAGCCTAGTACCTACCAATGAACCTATGAACAATTACAGGCAAAAATCCTTAATCTTCTAAACTTTGTTGCATATTTGGGAGTCATGTGTATGTCTTCCTATTGTTTCTTTGTGAATTGCATATCTAATCTCTCTTCCCAATATTTTTGATCTCTTCTGATCAATTCCTATAGTTTTCCTGCAATGTTTTATATGCCCCACTAATTACCCCTTTTTTAAAGGCAGTTTCTGTTCCTAAAAAAATGGTATGCATGTCATCCCAGTCAGACTATCCCAGTAATCAAATGTGAAATAAATAACTAAATAAATAAATATTTTTTTCATATTAAATTTTATTTTAAAATCTATTTGCAGATAACATGGTTGCTTTTGTGTGTGTGTGTGTGTTCCTGGGTTGTACCTGGAAATGGTCAATCAAGATTATCCCACCTAGCTGTTTAGGTAAATAAATAAAATAAATCCAGTGTGAAAGGAAACGGACATAAGAACAATAGACGCTATATTTAAGTACTATCCAAAGTCGTGAAGATAGTGAATATGCAAAACATGATGCATTTTAATTTAAAAGTAGAAGTCTTAGGGAAAATCAACTGTGTTTAAAGGCATAATAAATAGCATAACACAGCACTGACATGTTCTGTTTATTTGCAAAATACGTTAAAAGTTTTGTGAAAATGGGTCAGTGATGCAAAGGAATAGGACAACCATGAATTGTAATTGAAAGTTGTGGCTTGTGATCTGTGATCTCCAAACTCACTGGCAGTTAAGCTCTGCAAGCTATTACTATTAATAAAGACATCTAAAATCCAGACAACTTTATTTAGGGTGGGGTAAAGGGTGTGAATTTATGTGTTTATGTGCTTGTGTGTCTGTGCGTATGTACCTAGGTTGGCGAGTGGTTGTGTGAGAATTTGCCTTTTGCTAAATTCCAAGGTCTCCCTCTTGTTTTATCCAGATTTTTATGCTGATTTTCAGAAACTGTATTCTGATTAACTGAAAGAATAATTTCTACAAGCATTAATGCAGGACATAAAAGGCAAAACTTGTTACTCTATTATATCTGTCTGGGTGGGGCATCAGTTGAAAATGGTTGAGGAGTAATGTTTTTTGTTATTTTTCGCCCATCCCTGCTGGCCATCCACCCCTTCCCATTCAGGCTAACCCCATCCATTCCTCAGTGTGAGGGACATACCCAGTAATGCACAGTGGCTCATTCCTCGGTGTGAGGGACATACCCAGTAATGCACAGTGGCTCATTCCTTGGTGTGAGGGACATACCCAGTAATGCACAGTGGCTCATTCCTTGGTGTGAGGGACATATCCAATAATGCACAGGAGCTCATTCCTCGGTGTGAGGGACATACCCAGTAATGCACAGTGGCTCATTCTTTGACGTGAGGGACATACCCAGTAATGCACAAGAGCTCATTCCTCGGTGTGAGGGACATACCCAGTAATGCACAGTGGCTTATTCCTTGGTGTGAGGGACATACCCAGTAATGCACAGTGGCTTATTCCTTGGTGTGAGGGACATACCCAGTAATGCACAGTGGCTCATTCCTTGGTGTGAGGGACATACCCAGTAATGCACAGTGGCTCATTCCTTGGTGTGAGTGACATATCTAGTAATGCACAGGAGCTTATTCCTCAGTGTGAGGGACGTACCCAGTAATGCACAGTGGCTCATTCCTCGGTGTGAGGGACATACCCAGTAATGCACAGTGGCTCATTCCTTGGTGTGAGGGACATACCCAGTAATGCACAAGAGCTCATTCCTCGGTGTGAGGGACATACCCAGTAATGCACAGTGGCTCATTCCTTGGTGTGAGTGACATACCCAGTAATGCACAGCAACTCATTCCTTCATGTGAGGGACATACCCAGTAATGCACAGTGTCTCATTCCTTGATGTGTGGGACATACCCAGTAATG
Source organism: Protopterus annectens (assembly GCF_019279795.1). NCBI lineage: Eukaryota > Metazoa > Chordata > Ceratodontiformes > Protopteridae > Protopterus > Protopterus annectens. The sequence goes on along the minus strand of NC_056742.1, from coordinate 534,762,352 downwards.
CACAGTGGCTCATTCCTCGGTGTGAGGGACATACCCAGTAATGCACAGTGGCTCATTCCTCGGTGTGAGGGACATACCCAGTAATGCACAGTGGCTCATTCCTCGGTGTGAGGGACATACCCAGTAATGCACAGTGGCTCATTCCTCAGTGTGAGGGACATACCCAGTAATGCACAAGAGCTCATTCCTCGGTGTGAGGGACATACCCAGTAATGCACAGTGGCTCATTCCTTGGTGTGAGGGACATACCCAGTAATGCACAGTGGCTCATTCCTTGATGTGAGGGACATACCCAGTAATGCACAGTGGCTCATTCCTCGGTGTGAGGGACATACCCAGTAATGCACAGTGGCTCATTCCTCGGTGTGAGGGACATACCCAGTAATGCACAGTGGCTCATTCCTCGGTGTGTGGGACATACCCAATAATATAAAGTGACAAGTGTTGACCTGGAAAACTGTCAGACAGGCAGCTATGATGGTTACTAGTGTTCTCACTGGCATCCTGACAACTGAGGGCATGTTTTGTTTATGGCTCTAATCATAGTCCTGGTAGTGGCATGAACACCTGTGTCATCACAGGGATCACCTATGCCCCTCAACCCCACACTTGCTCATTTCTTTGCATGTGGCAGCAAGGGCTATGACCACTGGCTTATATGACCACTGCCCACATCTGCCTTACTCTGCCTTTGCTGCTTCAGACCAGCCTCAGCTTGCCACAGAGGCAGTCAAGAACCATTTCTTTCCTCTCTAGGATGAGTTGACTCGTCCTCCCCTGCATGCTGTATCAAGTACCTGAGCTGCTGCTCAGACTTGGATCACCTGGGTGATAGGTCACCCTACACCATCCAGCTGGCTGCAATGAGCAATATTTGTTATTACAGTGCAGTACAGTTGACTCACATAGCAGATATGATGTAGAAGTAGAACCTCATCTTTACTGTGCAGGTAAGGGGAAATAGTAACCTTTAAGTGTGAAAATGAAATGGATTTGCGTGATTATTTTTGGAGTTCTCACAAGGTCCTTGTTAGACTGCATTAGTGATTAGAAGCCACCATTAGAAAGGAGATGTGCATTTAGCATGTGTATGAGTATTGTTCAAGAAGGAGTGTGTTGAGCATATGCAGATTAAAAATTTCTCTTTGGTGTGTTTCTTATGATGTACATGTTGCCTGACTTCTGTGGTCATGTTTGACTTTACTGGGAGGGATCCAAATGTTAGTATGTAGGTATATGACTGCATTTATTTCAGAATTTTGTAGCACTTGTTTGCCCTGTGATGCAGGCACCTTAACACATATGGTGGACTTCAGGTCACCCACATTTCAAAATGTCTAGGGATAGCTGTCTTTCATGGTACCTATTTAGCACTGTTTGTGAAGAGAGAGTATTTTTCTGTAGAACTGTCATTCCATTCACTGATACACATGAAATTACTCAGTCCTTGAAGCAGCTCAGGAAGGCCTACCACTTTTGATATGCAAGGGTACATGGCTTCTGAGGTATAAAATGATAAACTATGGTTAAGCTGACACAGTGGGCTAATCCTATCTGCACAGACGTATATCAGTGCTGTAGCAGTGAGTCACAAACATATCAGCACTGACGGGTGAATCAATCAGTGTTAGAACAATCAAAATGGCTTCTACCTTTTATTACAGAAAATGATAAAAATTGATGTTAATGTCTTCAAAACATACTTCTCTTTCGTTACAATGGACATTATTTTCATTGAAATTTATTCATAGAATTTATATTACACCCTTCTTAATTTCTCCAAGTCTTTTGGGTTTCTAATACCATGACAGGAATGGACCTCATTCCTAAGTAAAAGTATGATTAAAGTTCATGAAATTAGTATTGTTTCAGTCTTTGATGTCAGCCAGAAGTGGTCTTTGCAGCACCTGCCATGTGCCCACTAATCTCTCCTTCTGCAATTCGTACGGAGTTACATGTATTGCTAATATCTAAATATGATTGTAGATTCCTTTTTATAAGACCCATTGCTCCTACTACTATTGGAACTGTCTGGGTATCTTTCTTCCACATTGCTCTCATTTCTGCTTGGAATTTTATGACTTTGTGTCTCTCTGTACACAAGACACTGTAGTCACTGGGTGTGGCGATTTCAGTGATCAGTGCTACTTTTCTTTTCATGGACCACTCTATCCGGTTTTCTAGCATCTGTCTTTTAAACTGTTGCTAATGGCTGATTCTGTGTGATGTAGACTCCATTATTTTCTGTTATGCTTTGTGGCTCATTTTTCCAGAGTTTTTCAGCCACTTCAGTACCATAATGTTTGCACAATCCCCAGTGCAACAGTCTTACCACATTATTATCCCTTTCAGTATACAGTCCTTCTGTCATTAGTATGTCACAACCAGCAAAGAGGTGTGCAACGTATGTCACAACCAGCAAAGAGGTGTGCAACTGTTTCCAGTTCTGTTTTACAAAACCTACATTTGTCTGTTTCGCAAACATGTTTAATGGACTTTGTATACCAATGTGTATGTAGCCCACCATCTTGGGCCACCAATATTAACCTTTCATCTCTTGGTTTGAATTCACCTCTCCTTAACCATTCCTGCATTCAATCCTGATCAACCTGAAGTTCTTCCAGAAGTTTTCTATACTTGCAACTATATTTATGCATTTTCCACATTTCTTGCCTTCTCATCTGGTCCATCACCTTATGTTCTTTTGTTTGTTTTTTTGCACATTTAGTTGCTGCCTGCTTTTTATCTACTTCTGGTTTGATTTCCATTCCTGCTTGACGGAGATATGCTTCTGCTAGATTAAGCAGAGAAGTCATCTTAGATTTATTCTCCTCATGTTTCAAAACATTCACTACATTTGGGTCGTGAGGTCAGCAGATATGTGTGGAGTCCCATTATTGCAGATCTATACATGTAATCAATTTCAAGGAGGCTCATCCCTCCTTCGGAACGGGGAATATATAATCTTGGTATGCACTGATTTTTATAAATCATTTGGTGAGCATGAAGCATTCTTATCAATTTCCTGTCTAATCTATCCAGTACATTTTGGGGCCAGTCAATCACTCCAAAACTGTAAGTTAGGGCAGGAAGAGCAAATTCGTTTATAGCTTGGATTTTGTTCCTAGATGTCAGTGCTGTTTTCAGGAATAATTTAAGTCTTCTAAAGTATTCCTAAGTTTAATTCACATCTGTTCATGTTTTATTATTGATCCTTCATCAATTCCTAAACATTTACACACTCCCTCTTGCTCAAGTTCTTTTATATCACATTCTTGTCCCAAACTGATGTTTTCTTGGTGCTGCAGTTTTCCTGCTTTAAAAAGTTGCTTTTCTACATTTATCAAGATCAAATGACATTCTTATATCATCTGAAAATGTTTTGACAACTTGCAGTTGTGCTTTCAGTTCCTCATCTGATGAGCTATACAGTTTTAAATATTGGACAAAGAGAAGGTGAGAAGTCTTTACACTTTGTTATTTTGTAGGAGCCAAATTATAGCCATGGCCTAAGCTGTTAAGTAGACAGCTTAATGGGTTAAGGGCAAGACAGAATAGCAGTGGTGACATTTGCATTTCTATCACAGGAATAATAATTTGTCCTTTATCATGGCTTAATTGTAAAGTGGTCTGCCACTGTTTCATGGTCACTGTAACGTAGTCAATTAGTGTTTGGTGTATCTTATATATTTTTAAGCATTCTTTTATCCATTAATGTGGGATACAATCAAATGCTTTTTTGTAGTCAATTCTTCACCTTTTTGCAGTTCTCCACTATGACCTTATTTAACAACAAATGATCCTTTGCTCCATGTGACTTTCTTTTATTGTCCTTTTGTTCTATTGCCATATTTGAGTTTTCTTCTAAATGGCTATAAACTCTATCAGTGTCAATTCCAGTGTATAGTTTATACGTCATCGGAAAGCAAATTATTGGTCTATAATTTTTAGGGGAGCTTCCAGGTTCACTTTTAAGTACGAGCATTGTTTTTCCTGTTGTTAACCAGATTGTGTCTGTTCAGGGTGTGTATATAAATAGTTCTTACTCATGGGTAAATCTTTGTGCAAAGATGTTAATACTTTTAACCAGAAGTTAGGTACTGCATTTGGGTCTGAGGTTTTCTAGTTAGAGGCTTTTCTTAACTTTCTTTCATTCTCTTTGGCTGTTACTTCATACCATTTCATATTCTGTACCTTTAAACTTCTTATTCTTTCTTTTACTTCTATCCATTTAGCATCTTTGTTATGTTCCACAGGCTCTTCATAAATATTTCTCCAGAATGTATCTATTTTTTTGCCTTGTTTCTCAATTTTCTATAAAACTTTTTTGGGTCATCAATAAATTGCTTATTTTGTACTTTTCCTTTATATTTATCTGCGTATCTTCTAAGTTTTCCGCCTATGCTGATATTTTTAGTTTGTTATTATTTCCGATAGTACATGATAGATCCTGGTCTGTTCTAATACTGCACATTGCTTTTATCAAGTCTATCTTTCTTAGTATTTTTGTTTATCTGTTCCCACTTCTATAATGTTCTAACACTGACACTTCTTGTCTTAATTGCTTTATAGTTTTCTTTATTCGATACTTCCATGATGGTATTCGATTTCTCCCCTTCCTTTCCCTCACTACCCTGTGTTCCTGTGGTAGAACTTTATCAGTTACTAATTTAGCTGCACAGTAATGTATCCTGTTTACTTCTGTTGTATCGCATGGATCTCTATGGACAGTTCTAATTACTGTGTTCATTTATTTTATTAACCTTCTGCAGTCTATTTCTTTCATTGATCTTGATATATTTGTCCATGTCTGTTAGAGATTATGAATATAAGGCTGAAATTAATTCTGTTGTAAATATGCTGAAAGATAAAGCATAGAATAAAAAGTTTGCTTGAATATATGTATAGAGTTTAGCAATGTAAAATGTGCATTCATACTATATGTATAACAGACAGGCTTCTCCTCACAGCATCAAAAAGAAAAAGCCTAACAAAGCAATATTGGAAAGCAAGGATTACATGATTGTCTCATGTTTGAGAACAAATATCTATTAACAGACATCCTTTTTATAAACTCAGCAATGCTTGATGTTTTTTCAGTAGGAACAGAACAGACATTTCCTTTCATACTTCTGTTATTCTGATTGCGTGCATTTGTGCATTTTCACATCAGCAGAACTGCTGACAGGACAATAGAAAAGTCTAAAAATGGACATTATGTGACTTCCCACAGAAGGCCAAAAAAGATACCAAGAGGAAATAACAACATCTATGTGCGTGACTAGCACTCTGTATAACAACTGTTGTAATTCAGTTATGTGAGAGAGAGGGACAGAGAGAGGTATTTTGTAGAAGTCAACATTCATATCTGTAATGAAGGAAAACTTTGTAAATATATGCTACAAACTAACAGAAAGAGTATGTGTGGTTTATTATAAAATAAGTTATCTGTAACTGTGCTTACAGCTGCAAAATATATTTCTTTATCAGTGTGCAATTTAAAAGGCTTGGTGCTTTAAACAGATTACAGATGGAGTCATACAAAGCTCTGTGTCTCTGATTCAGCAGTAAACAGAACAGCAAGACTGTGTGTCTTAAGAAGACTTTGGATCCAGCACAGCATAGGAGCAGAGTGCACAAAATAAAATAAAATTTTCAATGTCTATTAAATCAAGCAACTATGGTGGGAAGCAATAGACAGGGAATTGTTATGGCTAGGCTTGTATAGGCCTTAAGGCCAATAGCCTAGTACCAACCTATGAACCTATGAACTCTTCTCTTAGCTCATTTTCTTCTAAACTGAGGGCACGTTTTTTGTTTTCCATTTCCTGTCGGCATGCTATAGAAAGTTCTATAGCATCTTCCTGTGGCACATTCTCTTCAATTTCTTCCTGTGCCATCTGTTGCTCTGTCATATGGGAACTCACTGGCCTGTCACTCCTCAACATTGACTGCATCAGAGTTTCCACAGTTTCCTGTTCCTTCCCTTGCTGTCCAGCTTCAACTGAACATTTATACTGGTTTCCTGTGAAAGGCGCCAACATATCTTCATATGGCACCTGATCAAATGCTTCCTGGTCCACTAGTTTCCCCTTAATTTGGATGTCCATTGCTCTATCCCATTGTAGTGCTTTCTGAATTTGATTTTCTACACTGAATCCTTCACTTCACAGGTACTCCATAACCTCAGTTTCTATTTCTTTAACTTCTCCATTACTGATCTCCTTTTCTACTTTTCCTCTTTGTCTTCTTATTGTTTGTATTATGAAGTTTTCCATGTCCAGATTCCTTTGTCTGTATTTCTTTTCAAATACGTTTGGTGCTGCTCTTTTTGTATTAGTTAGTTTTGCTTTTTCCTTTACATAAATATTACACCAAATTAAATCTCTTTTTCTTTCCCATGCCCATATTTCTTCTTCACATGTCTCCTGATCTTCCTGTTTCTTCTTACTTTGGGGACTTGTTCTATCATGCTGTGATGTAGCCTGTGTTAGATCTTCTATGCCAAATCCTTCACTTCACAGGAACTTCATAAATTAAACCTCTATTTTTCTAATTTCTACTTTATTAATCTTTTTTTCTACATTCCCTCTTTGTGGTATTATTTTTTTATTGTGATATTTTTCATATCTGGGTGCCTTTGCCTGTATTTCTCTTCAAATATCTTTGGGGCTGCCTTCTTTATATTGATTAATTTGGCTTTCGCCTTTGCATAAATATTGCTCCATATCAAACTTCTCTTTCTTTCCCATGTCCATGTTTCTTTTTTATGCTTTTCAAAAATCTCTAGGTTTCATTGTTTATATTTTTGCACTTCCTTAGGTGTTTGTTTTTCCAAACAGATCAAAGTTTCTTGATCTATATACTGTTTTTTCACAAATATGTAGTATTAATGAACACAATTTTTTATTTGAAGCTTCTGACAGTTTTTCTTGTGGAAGTATTTTTTCTTTCCTCTAATTTCTCTCTTAATCTTTTTGTATATCTTGTGTCTGGAAATTCTGGGCTTTTTGCATAATAGTAACAATATATAATTTCTTTCTTTCTTATCCTCAACAGTCCACTCTATTGTCTTTATGGCTCTTATTTGACCTATCAGTTTTTGTGGACTGCTACTTCCATCTACAATGGGGGGCATCCTCCCCCTGAGCCTGTTCTGGCCCCATTGTAGGAATGTTTCCATATTTTGAGGATTCTACACTGTCACGTTTTCCAGTCTTGGCACCAGTGCACCTACCAGGATTGGGCACTTTTTTTATCCTGGGTCTTGTGCACCCAGCTAGCTTTTTTTAATTTTTGACCTACTTCTGTCCATGATATATGTTATATAAATATAATCTATATATCTGTGTTGTCTTGGTGAGATTTTGTGAAAAATAGGGCCCACCTAGTGAAGGTACTCACCAAGACTTGAGGATGAATTCAATTTCAGCAAGAATACTCTCATTTACTTGCAGATTTATCATCTCTCCATTTGGACCCCCCCAAAATGGAAATGATGTTTAAGCAAAATATTGGATGTTGGAGGTGGGAACTGAATCTGAAGGCGGACTGGCAACACATGTTTTATGACTATGAGTTACTTATAACATTTTGGCAAAAAAAATATTTACTTTCCACAAATTGTATTTAATGATAACTTCCAGCTTACTAAATCTTTGGTTTTATTCAATGTCCCTATTCCAAAATGTATTCCAGAAATAAAACACTCTACTATGGACATTCTTAGCAATTGCTCATAAAGTAATTACAGTTAATTGGAAAAGTAAGGCTTCTCCTTCAAGACCAAGCCTGTACATGTTTTACAAATGGAAAAACTAACCATAAAGATGAGAACTCATACAATTACCACATATTACAACCTGCGTACAAACATTATCGAGTTACTGGAGAGATTTGACTGAGAAGATACTTAAGAGATCATACTCTGAAATTATTATCAGGAATGAATGTTAGACACATTTGTAGATATTTAGTTTTAGTTATTTTTGTTGTTTTATTTGATTGATATATTATAAAAAAATATTTCTATATTAAAATATGATTTGTTATAATTTATTAAAAATTTAATAAAAATATTTGAGCAAAAAAAACATGGCTGCTACCTTTTGTTATCATTTTGCATGACTACATATGTGTACTGATCTGCTTTGGGAGGTTTAAAGTTTCATTTGTAATCTTATGCCACCATAACAACCTTCTCAGAGTTTAGTATTTTTTGTTCTTTATTCCATTTTATAAATTTGAATCCACAGATGACTGCACCATTAAACTACAATGTTAGGACCTGCAAGGATGAAAAATACTGACTATCAAGCCTTCCTTCCACTACGGGTCCTGCACACACGTGTGTGTGTGTGTGTGTGTGTGTGTGTGTGTGTGTGTGTGTGTGTGTGTGTGTGTGTGTGTGTAGACTCAGGTGTATCTTAGTAAGGGCATCATCTGTGTCTTAAAATTGTTGTACCTTTGTTTTTTCCCCTATAGCTTGATTTGTTTTAATGTTTTAAATGATGCCTGTTTGATTTTAGTCTTTAGCTATTGTTTATGGTGTGTTACATTTTATATATATTTGTACTTGTGTTTGTGACACATAAAATCAAAAAGAAATAATATATCCGACACCTTGGATGAACAAAAAAATAATCACTTAATAAAATACAAGTAAAATACAATGCAGCATAAGCACTTTCACTGCTTCATACAGCTTCATCAGACCATTAAACAAAAGTTAAAACATCCATATTATAAAAACATTTCCAGCCAATCATGCAACGAAAATTAGAGCATCTGCTTACAAGCACTCCCCTCAAGCAAACGTAACACTAACTCTCATGACACAATGGTAGACACACTCCCATTCATAAAAAACATTTACAAAAACTAAGACCATCTCTTAAAGGGCTCACTACACTAATGGGACAGCCCATGTGGTTTTAATATAGGTTTGATCGAAACATTCCCATTCAGCCCTGGATATTTGTCAGTTTGTAAAGATACTATCCATCTTAATTCTGCATATTCTGTCCTATTAATTAAATCTCCTCCCCTGAGATGTTCTTTCACAATCTCTAAGACAGTAAACTTGAACTTACGGTCAGAACCGTTCTCAGCAACATGTTTAGCTAATGCACTGCTCTCAATGAAATTCCTAATGTAACCAATATGCTCCAATATTGTCTCTTCAAGGCTACAATTCATTTTCCCCATGTAATAAGCCCCACAAAAACACATTGAGCATGATCACAATCTCCAAACGCCATTACAGCTCTGGTGACTCCCTGTATTCTAGCAACATTGCCAAGACTTGGAACTCCGTACCACTACAAATTAGGTTAAAACCTAACAAAACCATCTTCAAAAAACAGCTTATTTCCCACATAAACACCTCCTGGACATGCAACTGCCTAGCACCTGGCTAACATATTCTAACTCCTTTCCTCTACCCACTATCCAACCTCTTTAAAACTCCCACAGATGCACTATATATTATCACACGTTACTTACCAACTCACTGCTGCCTACTCCCCACTGTCCCATCTATACCCCCTAACTCTCCCATAGACTAAGTTGAAAAGCTTTCCCTTAAAATGTCGATGCACCTCATACGAACTTGTCTATATTCTCCTCCTTTTTTAGTTTTCCTTTCTTGCCTTACCTTCAGTACATCTTCAAGATTATCTACTAAACATACTGTATGAACAACATCATATGTTACTACCTGCTATACTTTTAATTGTATGTCTAAACCTCTACGCTTATGTAAATATCTTACGCAATCATATGTTATTGTCTGCTGTATTTTTATAACTGAATGTGTAAATATCTTATGTATAGCATGTTAGCAATTGTTCTGGAGCTTTTCTCACCGGGCCTCCGCCGAAAACAGACAGCTCTGTCCAGTCGGACCTTCCCGGTAAACAAATGTAAAATAAATATAAATAATTTCTGGTCTTACAATCAGCATAAAAACTAAAATCAATTCTATGCTCAGTAGTTGGAGACAAGCCTTAAAGAGAGAATATTGGAGTAAGAATGCCTTATTTAGACATAGACTTGTGCAACATACAAAAAAATTATTTTTTCTGTTTTGGAACAGGGATTTAAAGACTTGAGAGGTGGTGATTTCAAGACTTATCTTGAACAAAAAGAAGCCACGTGGCAAATTAGGTTAGATTCAGATAAAAAGCCTGGGCTTAATGATGTTATAAACATTGTGTTTTTTAAAAAAACGCAGGTTGCATTTGAATATATAAGGTTTTTCATTTATTACAGTGCTTTTATTTGTTACTGTGGTTTTAAGAAAGAATTGATGCTGAATCTAAACAACTGAAAATGTGTTTTCATTGGTTAGCATTTGTATTTAATCAGACAGAGTTTTTACTATTTTGTATTCAGTTTTCTGATGAAGTTTTTTATGAAAGCGTTTAATAAATCTGTACGCTGAAAGTCTGTTCAATTCTTCCTTGGGCCAGTGGAGTTCGGTGTTTTGTTTAATTCTGTGCTTCTGGATATGGATTTTGTGGTCTAATCCATGAAATGCATAAATGCATAATAGTATCAGTACCTAGGAAATCATTCTATGTTGTGCAACTTATAAACAAAGGTATGGCATCTAGGTCCAAGGACGTCATTGTCCCGCTGTATTTGGCACTCATCAGAGCAGTCATTGAGTACAATGCCCCATTTGGTATGTAACTAACCAGGCACATCTAATAACTGCAACATCCACAGAGGTTCCTCACTAAAAGAGTACAGGACATAAATAACATATCAAATGCAAACTGCCTCAAAGCCCTATCTCTGTATTCTGTCTCTTACAGTCTGTTGAGGGAGATCTATACCTGGTATATAAGGCATTGATGGACCCCACTCTGATGGACCTGCTGCATAACCACAAAATAAACAGCACCAGAATTACATCTTCTAAAGATCTAAACCTTGCCTGGAACAGGCTTCCCATCCATGTGAGTTCCTTCCTAACCCAATTCAAGTGTAACTTGGACAACTGGATAGGGAACCAAAAAGTCACACCTGGTTTGGCACCTATGTTTCTAATGGACATAGGCAGCCTATAAGTGGGTCATCTCCCAAACTCCTGCTTGTAAATGTTTCATCTCCCAGGCCTCTGCTGTCACCAGATATGGAATGCATGGCTAGGCTTAAAAAGGTGCCAGTCTTCATTAGCCTAGTACACACCTATGAACCTACAGTGCTCTACAAGATCCATTGCAGAGGCTAGAGAGAATAATGCATAGCTCTTTGCATACAACACACAGCTGAGTACGGTGAGTACAAGAAGGGAGTTGGTAAAGTTGGCATAATGACCAAATGCATGGCAGCTTGGACTTATTGCAGAGAAGTGCAAGTAATGCTTGTGGGGAGGCCAACCACCAGGGAAGCTTACTTAAATTGGGGGCGGGGTATGAAGAAGAAAACATAAAAAATTATCTTATATACTTATATCATTCTACCTAAAAGTGTCTGGTCACTATAAAAAGAGGCAGAAGATCAGGGTTGGAGCATGTGTGGAATCCCACTTACACTTCTGGAGACCCCCCCCCCGTCCCTACAAATGCATTAAAGGACTGCAGTTTGTTCAATACAGGGCAAAAGAATTGTGCAGAGTTTGTGCATAAAAGGCAATTGAAGAAGTTTATTGTGTGTGTGTTTAGTTAGGTTTTAAGAAATCCTCACAAATCCAAGACAGCAAGTTTCAGAAAGGAATGTTTACAAAAATAAGAAGCAAAATGCTAAACCCAGTGACAGCAAGAGGATAGCTCAAAGTATTTTTCACAATCCAAAAAAGTCATGGACTCAACCTCAGATAAAGAATTCACGAAGACAGACAGACATAACACATTTATTATGTGCTAAAAGGGGAGAAAGAACATTGATTAACAGGGAACTCCAGTTATCTAGGATAATAGGCAGATTATGTGTGCCACAAGTGCTTGTTTACTAATCTGGTTTATTATTCTTTATTACATAACAGAATTGTGTTAAGCAAATAACAAACCACCAAGCAGCAAATACACACCAAACTACTGAAAGGTTTATTTTGTTACTGTATACAATATTCTAAGTGAAAAATGATTGATGCTATTAGATACTATTGGCCTTATTTAACTAATATGGAGGGTGTAACAAATCTTTACAGAACCCCTAGTATTTCATTTAAAAGAAGTAGCAATGTTAAAGACATGATGGTACGCAGTAGTTTTGTTTTACCAGGTGAAGAGTTAAACCTGCATCTTTCTGTGTGGCACCTTCCCTTGTGGAAGGTGTTCAGCCTGCCCTAATATTACTAAGTGTTTTGACAGAATTAATTGTGTAAGATTTTGTCCTACCTCTGCTTTTACATGTATGACTAAGTAAGTGATATATGCATTATCCTGTCCCTGTAATTTGTTCTACATTGGGGAAACTAAAATAATATTTAAGCTACAGCTTCAAGAACATACTAGGGACATAAAAAATAATAATACTGTGAGTCCTATAGCTTCACATTTTTATACTTGTCACAATAGTGACTTTTTATTATTAAAAGCTTGTGTTTTGGAACAGATTTTACAAACAGATGAGGGGTTAGTAAAAAGGAAATTATTGTACAAATAAACAGTGTATATTTTAAAATTTAATACACTTTCTCCGGGGGGTTTGAACAATGAATTTAACTGGAGGGTGTTTCTTTAAAGAGTTTGTATTTTTTATTGATGATCAGTTGATTAGATGATTGTTTAATTAATTGTATTTAATTAAGTATGTGTGTGTGTGTGTGTGTGTGTGTGTGTGTGTGTGTGTGTGTGTGTGTGTGTGTGTGTGTGTGTGTGTGTATATATATATATATATATATATATATATATATATATATATATGTGTGTGTGTGGATGCATTGTGCTGAATATTTTGTAACTCCAGGAAGGCTATTTTTGAGCCGAGGCGCTAGAGTGTTATCCAGTGTGATTAAATCGTTTACTCTAAGATTTGTGGCATCTTTTTGCTGGCTCGGTAGTTTGTTGTATTAAGCAAATGTCTGATTAAGTATCTGGAGACCAAGCCTGTCATTTGAACAGATTATTATGGTGGCTGTTGGTAACAGGTAAAAGGGGCATGGGAATCATGAAGGTAACCACGTTGAACATAATGACATGGAAATCAAAGACAGGCTATAGATTATAGGACAGGTGTACGGACCTGAGAGAGAGCAACCTCTGCCTTCATGAAGTATACACGTTCATATTGTTTGAAAAGGTACACCAGAAAAGATTTTATTTAATAACTTTAGCCTCAAATGGACTTAAAGCTGTCTAGCGAGATTTATTTTTATGTTTTTTGTTTGTTTATTTGTTAACCAGGTAATCACACCAGGCTGAAGCGACTCCTTTCCATTGTGACCCAGAAACACTCCCTGCTTAAATAATAGTAATAATGAAAGAAGTTATTTTTTTTTTGTTCAGTAAAAATGAATAAATAAATCCGTAGCATACTTCTGTCTCTCCCACAACTCCTAGGTGCTTTCTGTCCTACATAGTATATTGTTTTTATACATATGCACACATTTCAGCATTACT
>NC_056742.1:534693781-534743781 GCF_019279795.1 Protopterus annectens | reverse complement strand
TTCTCAATTGCAAAGAGAAAACATACTAATTTTAATCATTTCAGTCCAGCTATGCAAGAAATATGAATTAAGGATTATAAAAGACTGAAGCTAAACAACGATTTACTAACAATACATTTTTAAATCCTTATGAATTTGAGGTAGTTCATTTGTACAAATACTTCTAACAAAATGTACGAGGAAGCTGCTGTTACTTCAGTGGTGTTGACTGGGTCTATAAAGTGCAGACTGTTTGTCCACACAAAAATATTACAGTTTCACTGCATTTTGTCCATAACCTAACTTGTTTTAACCATATCAAAAGTTTAAAAAGGAGCTTTTAGCTAATGTCCTTCTTTAATCTTCACCATTATACACAGGTTAGCACTTCATGCATTCTTTAACAAAAGGATATTCCCCACTGACCAGTAATTTGGCTATGTATTGCATTCACTTTATAATTAGAATTTCTCTTTTCATGTTTTGCTTGGTTATCACTTGGGATTGTCTCTTATATGGTTACATAATTCAGTGGACACTGAGTTCAGTGATAGATGTGTCATTCATTAATAATTTCATGGGTACCTCTACCAATCTATTGAGCTGTGAGGATCTTAAGAAGCCTAACCTTAAATTCTTATGATAGCTTTTAGTCCTTATATTTTGCATACAAATAACCCAGAGCTGGGACGAACAAAGGTATGTTGGAATATTTACTTATTGCCCCTATTATGAGGGACATAGGTCCTCTCCCAGGGGTGAATATGTAGTTTCCCATCCGTTCATACAATTTAAATTTACTATATATGAAGTGGAAGACAGTTCTACAAAAGAATTATTCTCTGTGATAACATACCTATTTCACCAACATGTTCTATTTTTGTGACAAAAAAAGATTGAGATCCCTTGATCGTTCACAATACCATTGGCTTGCAAACGTATAATCGATCTGACAGGATAGGGTCTTTTGATGTTCTGTATGTCAAACAGATGTTGCCTCTTGTTAGCCTGTATAAAGAAGAACAAGTCTTTGAATAGTCACAGCTTTGTTTATTCCTGAAGATCACCGTCTGGTTATATCATTTCGTTTCGCTGTCCTTTCTGATAGTTCCACTAGAGTAAATAATGGCATTCGTTGAAATCAGGAACCTTGCGATGTTGCTGTCTTTATTCATTTAGCCCCATCTTCTTAAATCTTCATTTATTTCTTGAGCTGGATTCATCAGTTGTCTGATGTAGTTGTGTATGGTCAAAATGTACGTTATGTCACTGCTGCCTTCTAATAACATCCTGTGGGTGTAAACACATCGCCTTAGGGGGTGGAAAACCAGAATGGGTGATTTCCAGCTCCTGGAATCTGTATCTGTTTCCATGAGAGCATTTTGCTTTATATTCTTCAGTGTCTAAAGAGACAAAATAATGTAGATGCTTTCAGGAGATAACCTCTGACATTGCACCCCCCCCAACACAAACACACACACTCCCTTTTCAGTAGCAAGAAGCTTTCTCTGTGCTGAAGTTGGGGGTTTCCTTTGAGATTTACTCTGCGGTCTACCTAAACGCAATTGAAATAAATGTATTCTACATCTGTATATCAGCAAGAATCCAAGATAGTTTGTATCTCAGCATCTACTGGCACCCCATGTTTTTGGGAATCTCATGGTCTGCACATTATGGACCAACTTAGTTTTCAAAAATAATTTAGTCTTAAGTATATGCTAGGCCAGCTCGTTCCACTACAAAACTTTTGGTTCAGTCTATTAAAGCTAACAACCTATCTGAAGAATCTTCATTTGCAAATTCAGTAAGCAAAACCTGGAATTCGCTCCCATCTGACCTTACTCTGAACCACCCCCATTAATCAGTTCAAAAAAAGTCTACCCTAGTATTTTAAAACTCACTGGTTATGTCCTTGCTCTAACCCTGACTAAAGCCTCATCTACTTCCATATCCCTGCAATTTTTATTCACAGCGATTTACCTCTTACACTAAAAGGTTTGAAAAGAGAAACTGTAACATCTCTGCAGATACTCTGTATATAGCTGCACCTATAGCTTTGATAAGAGAAACTGTAACATATGTATATATATTTCTGAATATAAACTGTATCCTTCATAGGCTTGAAATGTGAGACTGTAACTTGTATGTTAATACAATATGTTTGTGCATATACTGTAACTTGCTTGTCTTTATCTGTTTGTCAGTTTGGAGCTTTTCTCTCTGGGCCTCCACTGAAAATGGACATGTGTCCAGTCAGACTATTCCAGTCAACCAATGTAAAATAAAATAAAATAAATAAATAATACGTTTTTTCAATTAATATTTCATCATGCATAACATGAAAAAAAATATAACTTTTTTAAAGAACAGATGCAGTTAAGAATGACTACAGTCTTTAGCACAAGATGTTTTCTTTATGTTTAGGAAACTCATGTCAGACTGTTCCATGCAGAGCATTACTGAGGAAGACAGGAATACAAAGCGATATCAAGATAGTTTGAAATGAATGAAGTAATTGCACTGTCTCTTTGTGTTGTCTTCCTTTTCTGTTGATGGTCCTTCTTTAACTGTTAGAATAAGAAGCCTATCAGGACTCATAGTAATCTCATTTATAGTGAATTCCTGTTCAGCCAACCAATGCCTACTGCCTGTTAAATACTGTGTACCACAAATGAAGCAATGTCACAAAGGGAAGCCAAACAGTTTGCTCAAAGGGGGCTGAAACCAATTGCAACGAAAGCACCAGTATGGCTCATAATGCAAACAAAAAAAAGAAAAGTTTGATATTAACTGCTTATTGAAAAGGCTCACCTGGTAGTTCTTTTGTTGATGTTCTTAAATCCGAGGCTGCACAATGACTACTGAGTCCTTTTAATAAAGCCTGCATATACCTACATTTAGTGCTGGGTATCTTTGAGAATATTGCTGTAGATCATAACGAACTTGGGTGTTTTAGACCTTTGTGTCTCAGAATGTTTAGTTAAGTGAGGGCATGCAGTCACCTGTCCCTTACTGTCTGATATTATGCTTGCTATCTCCTGGTATAGTATAAAATTCCATAAACTGTAATGTCTGAGTACTTGATTTGATTTTGCTTTATATTCACACAGTTTTCAAAATTCCCATTTTTAAAGCCGCCTAGTATATAAAAAACATCTGACCAACATACTAGTTCATAGGTTGGTACTAGGCTATCAGCCCTAGGGCCTGTACAAGCCTAGCCATAACAATTCCTTGTAAAGGTTTCTATGACAATTATTTAAAGAAGGAAGACACAAATCTTACATCTCCATTTTTGTGAAGCAAAAATAAATGACCTCATGTGGAGGAATTTTGCAATACAGTTCATTAATGGCTATGGGTTTGTCTCTGACAACGCTTATATTTTTCCATCAATTCTGACACTGTACTTTTTAATGGAGTGAGTAGTAGTATCACACATTCCTTCTAAGAGCAGGAAGAGTTATGTGCTGTTTGGTATTCAGATTTCATGTTAATTAGATGCCCAGATTTTTAGCTGGATGTTCCAAACGTTCAAGGGTCTGTGCTCCTATTTTCAGTGTTTGCAAGTTGAGAGGTGTGTGTGTGTGTGTGTGTGTGTGTGTGTGTGTTGAAATTGGTGTAGAGTTATGCATGAAGTCTCATTTAGGTGGTAGAAGCGCAGTATACAGAATTACAGAATTGTCCAGATTTTGGCAGAATGTCCATATTTTTGCCTCATAATTTTGATCTGTTACTCATAAAATTTGTGGTTTTCTGGCAAGTCATTGAGCGTTGAAGTCACTAAATTCTTCTTTCAGTTTTTCCCAGTTAGAGGTCGCCACAGCGGATCATCAGTCCGCTCATGATTGGCAGTGGAGTTTTACAGTGTCAAGCTGCCAGCCCGGCACCCAACCTTCAACAGAAGGCACACATATGCACGCACTCACACCTAGGGCCAATTTAGAGTGTCCAATCCACCTACTGCATGTCTTTGGGATGTGGGAGGAAACTGGAGCACCCGGAGGAAACCCACGCGACCACAGGGAGGACATGCAGACTCCGCACAGAAGGCACCCCGGCCGAGACTAGAACCGGAGAACCTCTTGCTGTGAAGTGACAACGCTAACTGCTGCACCACCGTAGCCACCCTTGTTGGTCACTATATAAATATATAAATTTGAGTTGCAGACTTCCTATCCTTCAGAAAATGAATGAATGCGAACACAACACAAATCCTATTACACTATCAATTTTCTAAGTTTATAAGAACAATATTTAAAATCTGTCCTTATTTTTGGACCTTCCCCATTATTTTAGGCTTTCTCCAGATTTTTTTTTTTTTTGCGCTAATAAGTTAAGAGGTAGATTGCACCAGTCTGAATCGTTAAGCCTAGAAGACAATTAGGCTTATCAAGACGCGTCTGCTCACTCCGCAGCTGTGGAATAAGAGCAGCACTGTAGATCTACTAAATCTTCCAAATACTCCAGGTCCTTCTCGCGCTCCTCGTGCCGTCCGTGCTCGCACGCGGCTGGCTGCGAGGACAGGGATCTGGTTAATGGAGCACGCAACCTATAGTATGACCGGAGGCGGGGCTTGCTGCGCACACGGCGCAGGTTACAGCAAAGAATGGGATATGGATTGTTAGCCAGGCGCGCGCATCTTCTTACTTTACTGGACACGGAGCCGGCCAGCCGCGGGAGCTGCAACTTCATCAGCAACAGTCTCTTCTGCAACACAAGACCTGCAAAACGCTTTGATCTGTTTCTCTTGTGCTTTTAAACTCGCATCAAAGTGCTTTTCATCTGCATTGACACCTTCTCCCTAGTAACGATGGTGTGCTGTTGGAAGTGTACCTTGTCCTTGACATTTATGACCATACTCCTGGGTAAGCAAAAGTTATCATAAAACTAGACGTTTTCAGATACCCTGCACGTACAGGTTGTACTTGCGAATGAGTGCATCCAGTATTTGAAAACTAGCTCATATCTGTTAGAATATGTTAAGAATGGAGCTGTGTTGCTTGCATAACTTTCTGGTTGCATATTGCTTGGCTTCATTTGTCTCTAAAATGAATAAGGCTGGTTCCGTTGTAGAGTGACACTTTGTATATTGCCCATGTGCAATCCAATGAGCTGTTGTGCAGCTAGGGCTTATAATATTGCCGGGCATGCTACTGGGAAAGTTAGGAGCAATTCTGCCTTTCTCAGACAGTACCATTTTAGGGGTAAAAGTTTTTATCCCCCGGAGAAAGAGGTACCAGCGTGGTAGATAATGAAAGTTACTGATTTGCGAGGACAGTTAAAGCGACTTGATAACTGTGTGACATGGTGCCAGTTAACGCATTTATCTTGCCTAGTTCGAAGCTTGGACCGTTCTTGCCGGTAGCTCCGATGTCAAATAAAGAAAAAAATATTATTAGCTGCAATGGGACATATAATTCCAGTCTGCCAGCTTGATTTCTTTTTCATTACAATAATTGTCATGCAAGCAAGCGCGCAAACACACACACACACACACACACACACACACACACACACACACACCAATGCGCGCGCACTGTGAAAGCCTATTATTAAAATACTGCAAAGGTGATGAAAGGTTAGTCAGCTGTGGCAGCTGGTTGCTAATGCTCCTAGCTCATGACTTTAGTTTACCTGTCAGTGCCTCCTGCGCAGGCAGGGGCTTACCTTCCTTATGTAGTAGGCATTACTCTTTCTTTTTCATGTTTAGAGGAGCCATAATAGGAGAAATGGCTTAAGAATGCAGGTGAAGACAGTTTCATCAAATCAGATAAAAATTATATTATGGCTTATCACACGACATTGATTTATTTTATACTAAACATCTTTTCGTGGGTTTTGTAGAGTTTCACCATATTTGCTGTTTGCCATTATTATCTCACATAAGAAGGTTTGTTAAGATTTGTGTTAGTATCTCTACTGTAAAATGAGCAGGTGGATGTTTAATAGACACAGCATACAGATTGCACTTTGCACACCCTGCTTTTCACCAAACCCACCTGTAGAGGGGACAGTGTACAGTGGAGGTGGGTAAAGTTTTAGACACATTCACAACAAGCTTATTTTGTGCAGATTAGATGTCACCAGCAGAAACAGAGCTGTTTTTACCTTTACTAAATATTTGAATTATTCTTGCTTAATTTCCTGCAGTTGATCAATAGTTTGTTTGGTGATGACTTACAAATAATAGTTTGGAAAACAACATTAAACATTTTAGTTTGTGTTTTATAAACTGCATAAAATCCAATTATTCCACAGAAATCAGAAAAGATTATTTATTGTTTTATTCAAATATCTCTGTATGTATAGTTATCTCATTACCTTATACACATATATGTGTATGTATATTTATATATTGTTCTGCACTGTTCTGTTAGATAATTGCTGGTGAGCGTTTTTTCCCCACAAGTTTACTGTAAATGAAGAAGTGAACATGGGTAAATGAGTTTTTTTTATCCAGCAGATGCTGTGGCATTGAATAGAGGACAATTTAAAAGTGAAATCAGGATGCCATCACCTGTTTTGGGCATGTGAACTGTTTACTGCTAGTGTCTTTGTGTGCACCTATTGATTTTGAATAAGATGCATGTTTTGAAATTCTGACCAATTTCTAAGATATCATAATATTGAAGGGTGTTATACAGATCTCCTTTGCTCCTTGTGTTAACACAGCTTTCAACCTTCCATCTCCAGAATTTGGAACACTGCCTGTTATAAAGTAGAACAAATGGGCAAAATGTGGAATAAATGCTAACAACTTCAACTAGGAAGTTCTGAGGATAGTAGTGTTAATTTATGCTTATAAGACGTTATCTGGGTGACTTAATATGATTCAGTGTTTTCTATCATGGAAACAACAGTGAGTGCATTGCTGACCTTTTCAGGATGGAATATTGAAAAACAGATTTTTAAGACTCAAAATGAGGAGCATTCCTGTTTTGAGGTACATTTGAGAGGTATTGTGTGAATAGTGTGCTGGCTTGGTTTATAGTGGATCACTGAATTGCTGTTGCACACTACTGCTACCATCTTTTCTTTCTACACTTTTAGTTTATCACATCACCTGTCGTAATCTGTTCCTTCTTTTCAGACTGGTTTTATTGTTATCACATGCACTGTTTGAAATATTGGTTTAGGTTATTTAATTTTTCAGTCTGTTTTCTTGTCTTTGATAATCCAAAGTATATAATCTCTGCACTGCCTTATGCTACCATTGTACAGTAGATAACAAATTTACTTTTTTTTCTCCTTTTGCAGTGAAGTCTCTTCTTATTAGGGTTACCACCTGTCCCACTTTGTGAGGGACAGTCCCTCTTTGGGCAGTTGTGTCCTGCAAAATACTTGAAAAGAAATGGCAATTGTCCTGAGATTTTATGACAAAATTATTTCCTATATTTTATGTAATAGTTGCATAAAACAGTTATTCTGTACCTGAAACACCTAAATTATATAAGAAACAGAATAAGTAACTAAAATGCTACAAGAATAAGCTTTTAGTTAGGTAAAAAAGTGAAGTTCGGCCCTTTGTAATGGCCACGGGTATGTTTTGCCCTGCAAAATCTGACGTTTGTACCAAAATGTCCCACTTTGGGCTTTTGAAAAGGTGGCAACCCTACTTCTTATCCACCAATAATCTGTTCTGGCATGACTTTCCCCAATCTTTGCCTCTCTGTCTTTCTCCCTAACTTTGCTCTGCCTCTGTTATTTGTCTGTCCTTTGAATAAGGGAGTCGTTTTTCAGTTTGTCGATATTATTCGCCTGTTTTATTTGCACTTTTGTTTCCCACAGAGTGCTTGAAAATTATCTTTGGCTCCGTGCTTATCCCTATAGCATGTTTACTGAATATTAGAAACAAAAAGAATGCAATAATTCATGGAATAGTATTTTGGTTTTCTGTTACATCATGAGTAGTGAGATTATGTTGTATTTCTGCATTTAGGAATAAAGTTGTGACATGATTTGGTGAATAAATATAAACTTGTTTTAGCATGAGAAGTGGTTGACTGTCATCTTTAAGCTTTCACATGTTAAAAGAAAAGTGGAATGTGATTTTATAAGATCACCTGTTACATTTGTCTCTGCAGAATGTGGACAGTCATAATGCACTAATGTGTTTTGTTAATGTAGTGCCACACTGATATCAGGGTGTTGTGGTATGATGGTGTCACACTGAAATAAGAAAAGAAATATTTAAAATGGTCTTTCTGTCCTCTCTCTCTGTCTCTTACACTGTGTACAGTAGGGTGGAAATTCATTATTCAGATATGTATTATTTTAAACAGTCCTATATAGTACTGCACTTTCTTAGTTACACTTGGAAGGAACGGTGATTAATTTATTGAGTTTTGTTTGCAATTTTTTAAATGGTAGTGGCTAGTTTGGAATGCAAAAAAACCTATCCTGAAATATGAAAGCCAGGAATCTTGGCAAAATAATATCATTATGTTAGCTGTTACCATGATGGAATATAACTGCAATGAGTTTACATTATTTACCGAGTTACCTTTTTGTGAGCTGCTAGAGATTAAGTGCACTATGACTGGGGCATGCCACTAGGGGGCACTGTGCATCCAGTGCCATACCCTTCTGTAGTTAAACCAGACTGGTGATGGAAAGGAACAATATATAGTATTTAAAGTGCAACTTTTAGATGTTTGAGACCCATGGTGTCATGGCTGTTTAGCAAAGTATTTAGAATACCTTTATTCCTCAGCTATTGACTGCCAATAGGAAGTAACAGCGGAACCACAATGCCTCACTGCACATAACACATCTCAGGTAGTTCCGGTTATTTGTTCCAGGTACCTTTCACATAATCTTTTGAAGTCTGTGCCCATTAGAACTTCTTAAAATAGTTACATTTTTTCTGTCATCTGTTTCTTAGTAGAACATAACATTAAATGAGAATGGTGTTGCACTGTTGCTAGCTGTCCTGTGTGATAAATTTATTGCACAATAACACTCCCTTTTCCCTACAGGCAGCCTACCATAATGATTATTCAGTTACAGCTATAAACACTCTAATGCTATTGCAGACATTAATGGAAGATCATCTATACAAAATTAAAATTGATACAATGTAAAACAAGTATGTTTGGCAAAGAGCCAACATTTGTCACATATCAGCACTAGATATGACTGGCTGATTTCTTTATAAATCACTCTTTTAATTTCTGTGTTTTTTAAATGTCAGTTTGGGTAAAATATTGCTTTTATTTTTGTCTGACTGTATGTATCTGTATTTCTCTATGCCTCTCTCTCTCTCTATATATATATATATATACAGATAGTCTTCTGAGGGCCTTTTTTATTACACTTGCACTGAATGGGGTATTTGCAGCTACCAGCTTTACATTCGGCTACTGAGAACTGGGACCATAGAAAGTACAGTAATTGCACCGAGGGGATCAGTTTAGAATGCTGAAGCATGCAAAGAGAGAAGTCAGAGCTGTCAGATGTCTTATAGCCTGAAGTGCGCTGCATGCTATTTGTAGCTGTTCATGCTTTGGTTATCTTGGCTGATAGATAGTGTGTGCTTTCTTCAGGTACTTGGGTAATCACCTAACCAGTACAGCATGAAGCCTTACTGTTTGCTTAGCACCAAAATATATATCTTAACATGACATTTAGTCAGGTTTCAGCTGTCACGAATGGAATACGTAAGCACTTTCTGCATGTATGATATGGGTTGCTGAATAAGTTTTAAGCAGGACTGGTTTGCATTACTTCAGGCCACACAGTTCCTCCGGCTTCTAGAGATATTGTAAAATTTTGTGTAACTTTAAAACCTTGATTTATAATTTGATTTGAAACCTGGCTTGATCATTAGATTTTCTCTCTGCTCATTGCCTTAGGCCTCGAGTGGTGGAGTAGTTTGAGGTTTTCACTGCAATGGTCTGTCTTTAATCTCTGTAGGTTTTCCGTTATTTATTACTAAAAACAAGTCCCACAGAAAAACAATATTTGTTCCTTGCAGTACTTACTCCTTTAGGTTGTTATTTATTTATTACTAAAGTAAGTCACAGAAGCAGATTATTTGCTCCTGCTAGGGCCTAACTGTACTTTTTTCATCTCTTGAGGTTGTGAAATTAATTTCAATGATTCTGCCTAGGCAGTCATCAGCTTGTTTTGGAAATCATTTGATTTTAGTCCTACAGATCATAAAACAGAATCACACTAAAGAATATCAAAGATATACTGAAGATTCTGTATGGAAATTTATCCCAAATCAGTGTTTATGCAGGAATAAGCCCCACACCCTATTATTTAATAGAGTTGCTTCAGTGGTCTCCATTAGCCTGAGAAAAGGCAGATTACTTGTTTTTGTTTCCCACAGAAAATCAAGTTTTATGTTTTCCTTCTTTATTTTAATGTATTTTTTTGTCCCTTCAAACCTCATAATACCAGCCCATATTCCAGTGTCACACATTCACTCCAGATCTACCAGACATCCTTGAGCCTACTGGACTATTCTGATATTTTCTAGGACTGGTCATGGATCCTAAGGGTGTCCTGGAGAATCATCCATCTTTACTTCTGTCCAGGGGGTTCTTTTTATATGCCTTACTCAATTTTCCCTTTTCTTCCCCTCCCCCCATGCTCATTGACTACATCGAAGGGCAGCACCTCCTATGGACCATGCTACCTCTTAGGGTGCATTATTGACAAGCATCCTCCCTCCCAGAACAGGCATGCCCCTCCCTCCCCACCATGCCATCAGTCGCCTGTGCCACTAATCGAACCAGGGTTGCCTGGGTCATAGTTAGGGCAAGTTTTGTGTTTTACTTTTTAGCAAAATCAGCCAGTACTCAAGTTAGCATGATTCAATCACTTGTGCTTTGCCAGAAGAAATAACAGTCTCTTTGAAATGCATGAGTCCTGTACTGATCACCTGCCTTACATCTCATAGATGTGAGTTACTTGATTCTGTAGTCCTTTTGGTTAGTGCCTAAGTACATTTTAATTAACACTCTGGCTGTAGATTCCTGATCCACAGTAGTAGAGAAGCATTAGTGCGTAGGGGACTGGGTCACAGTTCAGGCCAGAATAGTGATTTGAAGAGTTTTTGATGAGTGGAATAAAGTGTGCATTTATGAAATCAGTTGTAATGTCATTTTTTTCTAGAAAAGGCAGTAAAGTAGGACATTGGTGCAGTCCTGCCAAGGTAGGATTTCATTGGTAGGGTTCTACAGAAAATAGGACATTGGTACAGTCCTTCTTGGACCCTTTTTTTCTGCAGATCTTCCGATCTGACAGCTTGTGGCATACCCAAGCCTATCATTCACAGTTATTTTCAGTTCTGATGGTTAAAGGAGTAGTTAGTACTGATGAACAGGGAAGTAAACCCTTTGCTGGGCGTACAGTTTTTGCCCACTTCAATAACAAACCACTTTTCAGAGTCACAGAACTATTCTTTGTAGTACAGCATTTTAAAGTTTCAAAAACATATTTATTAGTAGTTATAGACCATTTTCAAGCATAACCCTCAGCCATACAATTAGGAGTAAATGCATTTTATGCATGGAAATACACATATAGGTATACAGAAATTGTTTAGAGAAGCCATTTCAGCAGCATGATTTTTAAGAAGTATGAGAAAACCAGAGTATCTGGTAAAAAAAACACAAAGATACATGAAGACTTGTAGACTCCACATACAAAGTAACCAGAGGTCAGGACTGAACCACGGACCTTTAAGTTTTTACATAGCAAGAGTCACTGTACAAAAGAAAACTAACAGGACAAAATATATCACATTTATCTATATTGTAATCTCTGAGTTTGTTCATTAAGTATGCTTAGTGTGCAGGTTTGACTATTAATGTTAAGACACGATTAAAAATGTTTTGAAATATTCAGGGTTGTGAGGCTTAATTTGGGGACATTAGACTACTTAAGTCTTCTTTTATGTAATACTGCTCTTGTCCTTTAGTTCCCTTTCTTAGCCATAGCATTACATTTGCCTGACAACAGAAGAAGACACATTGCTTAGTCTGCCCTTTAAGTACATTTAACACTCTAGTAGCCATCCATCCCTGCCTTCTCCACCTATCTCATGGCTTCCTGATTTCCTCTCTGGAGTTATAACCCATCTGATAGTTCCAGTAATCCATTGCATGGGTCCACAGCCCTCTCTATGAAGAACTACTTTTGCAGATGTAAAAAGTCAGTGGTCCCTACATTCTGGAGTCAGTGGTCCCTACATTCTGCAGTCAGTGATCCCTATATTCTGGAGTCAGTGGTCCCTACATTCTGGAGTCAGTGGTCCCTACATTCTGCAGTCAGTGATCCCTATATTCTGGAGTCAGTGGTCCCTACATTCTGGAGTCAGTGGTCCCTACATTCTGGAGTCAGTGGTCCCTATATTCTGCAGTCAGTGATCCCTATATTCTGGAGTCAGTGGTCCCTATGTTCTGGAGTCAGTGGTCTCTTCATTCTGCAGTCAGTGATCCCTATATTCTGGAGTCAGTGGTCCCTACATTCTGGAGTCAGTGGTCCCTACATTCTGCAGTCAGTGATCCCTATATTCTGCAGTCTGCACCAGATACTCGTCATCCTTCCTGTTCAGGGTGACCCCTTCTCATCTTCCCTACATGACCTTGGCCACTTATATACTGTTCGATCTGTTTCTTCTGCCATATAATACAACCTTCTCTTTCTTTTCCATTCCCTTGCAGTAATTTGGCAACTTTCTTTTGGACTTTTTCCAGCACCCTGATATCTCTCTACAAAGTTGTAGTAATTGAGTGTGATGCCAGGGGTGACATACCTGTTTTGCACCAGCAGCGCCTCCTTGGCCTATCAACCCACAGCCCAACACCAGTCCTACTGCCAGCCCAGTACTGACCTCACTCCGTAGAACACATTTCAGTGTGATCTGATAGAATGAATTCCCTTTACTTTGCTGCCAAGCATGTGCCTATAAGGAAAGCAAAAAAAGCAGACTTCAGAGTTTAAAGACTGTCGAACCATGTAGTTTGTAAATGATTTCTGTTAAAACAGATAGTGAGCTGAAATGACAGTAAGTATTTTCAAGCTTGTACCAGCTCACCCACCCTCAGAAGGAAAGAAAGGTGTATTAGAGCCGAACTCGCATAAGCCAAAACATTTTTTTACTTTTGAAAGTATGCCAACTCAAGATTTATTTATTTACATGCATGAGATTCACTAATGTTTAGCTTCAAATAGCCAAACACCCATCAGGGATCAAGATGCAGGACTGATCCTCACCAACAAGTGACTTTCTGAAATGTGTCCCACAGGGCCGGCCTTTGGTCAACCGGTGCCCTAGCCAAAAGGGCTCCACAGTGCCCCCCCCACACCAGCTGGTCCCCCCATCCTGGTCTATTTACACTGTCCAGACTACTGGAAAAGTGCTCGTGCTAGAATGGTGCTCTACCCCCCTAGGCAGCCCCCTAGTTGGCCTATACCTAAGGCCTGGTATAGTGTCACATTAGCAACATCTGAAGTAGTCAGAATTCGACTGTGTTTCCCGTTATTGGTAGATGACTTATCATAAGTGCCTAATTTTGCAGAATAAGGAGATAAAAAAGGGCTGTCCTGAGCTGTAATGAAGGAGGAAGAAAGGAAAGTATTCGTGTCTCTTACTGTTCTAAGCTGGAAGGATAATGGAAGTCAGCATATTTGGTGCTCAGATGTAAGAAAAACATGTTCTCATAGGGGAAAGCTTGAGTGAAGTGCATTTTTTGTGACTGAAGTAATGCATAATGTGGGAGGGAGTACAGGTTAAAGTACCTAACTCCATATGCGTGAGTTCTTGACTTCCTGTTGTTCCACTTCTCTAATGGGGATCTCACAATGCCTTTAGGGGTTGAGGTACAGCTGGTTGTGCATGTTAACATTCTGAGCTTGTTTCAGCTTCACTGCTGAATGACTTCATGTAATAAAAAGAAAAACGAGGGGCAGTCGAACCTCATATAATCGAAATCCATTTTTACGAGACAAAAATCGTGAAAGCTTAAATACCCAAATGGCAAATTTTACCCAGGGTAAGTAAACACTTGCCCAACATTCCCTCTTCTTCACTGTAGTGCGATCCTGGAGTTGGTGTGTATATATATATATATATATATATATATATATATATATATATATATATATATAGTTGGGGAGTGTGGGGGGCATAGTCCCCCAACTAGGTGGGTTTTACTTACTTTAGTGTGTGTTTCGTTTAAGTTTGGGCAAGTGTTTACTTACCCTGGGAAAAATTCGCCATTCAGGTATTTAAGCTTTTGCTATTTTTGTTTCACAAAAATGGATTTCGATAATGTAAGGATTGACCTTTGAAAGTAGATCCATGCATATATCATTTGACTGTTGTTCCCTACGTCATTGACCCTGAGAAGGGCCCCCATCCACCCCACCCTTCTTATGGTTCTGTGACCTCTTTGTATTTTGTTAGAAAAGTATGCAGTACTTAAGATGTGTCCTTAGCAGGGCCCTAGCAAACTCAGATAATTATATCTTTGTTTCTGGAATCTATGTCCCAGAGGATCCATCCTAGTTGTTTGTTGCTGATATCCTCTCAGTCTGCCCCTCGTCATCCATTTCTGGTGTGATCATCATCCCAGCTACTTTTTCTTCTCTGTTGTCATCAGGTCTACTCCCCCAGCTGGTTCTTCACACCAGCAGAGTTATGACCCAAGTTCAGCATGTTGCATTTGGCTGCATTGAACCTCAGCTGCAGGCTTTTCCTCTCTTTACAGCCTTGTCATGCCCTTCTTTTGACTTCTGTTCTACTTCCTGCTCCACTGCTGAAGTTTGTTGTGTTCTATCTTCCCTCCAGTACTTTTGAAATGAAGTTACTGAAGAGTACCGGACACAGGGCTAATGGTCAGCGTGGCTCATCTTACCACTTCCCTCATTTCTGACAATGTCCTTATTACTACATCTCTGTCCATGTCCCACCCTCCAACCATGCTACATTCCAGTTTCTTATTTTCTGTGATATCCCTCCATACCCTTGCAGTTTTCCTATATGTCCCATGTGTCAATGCATTAAAGGTTTTACTGATGTCCAGGCAGACTGCACATTCCTGTATTCCTATGTCACGTTTACCTGTGATCCAGCTGAAAAACTGGATTAGGTTTGAATCTGCCAATGAACCTGTATTGACAGTTATCTTGGAGGCTGTTGTTCTTTAGGAAAGCATCCATCCTTTTTTTCAGGATTTTCCTCATGACTTTCCCCACCACAACTTTGTAGCTGATAGGTCTGTAGTTGCCCAGATTTTTTCCATTGTTCCTCTTCTTGTATAAGGACTCAGTGATCTGTGGAAGATCACCACCAGGGGATCTGCCAACAATGGAAAGGTTCTTGGGAACTCTGTAAAGTAGCCCGTCTTTTCTCTAGTCCTTGTCCTCACTTAGAACAGATAACCTTCTTTGTGTTTCTTCTCTTTATCCTGGTGACTGTCTACTGCATATCTACTTTATATAGCTACTCTATTAACTCAACACCACCACCAAATACTTGAATTTCACGCACTTGCCATTGATTGTTTGAGTAATACTGTACTGGCAATTGTTAATCAATTGTTAAAAAAATATACTTTTTTCAGGGAACAACCCCCCCAGTGTAAGGCCAGGCTGCCCTACACCCCTGATCTAGAAATATACTGCCTCAGAAGTTGAACAAACTTAAAAAAGTATATTCATAGAAACAGTTTATGTATTTGATTATCTTACACTGGAGTATGCATACAAGAGTTCAGCTGCAAACAGGTGAGCAGGGAGCAACTGAATGCTAAGTAAATGAAATTCATCCTCCCCTGGTCTCCCTATTTTCTCCTACTTCCCCCCCCCGCACTGGTGCTTCAGTATATATTTTTTTATTCTAACAGTTCAGATGAGCTCATGATCATATGGCTCTTTAAATACCACTACTTATTAAGACCCCCCTACATCATGATGCCAATACATAATTTATTGTGGCTTCCTAGCCACAGATATGTGACAGTAATCATGTGGAGCTGAGCCTTCTACCTCTAAATAATTAAATTAATGAAGTGTGTAGTGTGTATATTCTAAAGTGGGATGTGCGCACTGCTAAGCATTCCTTTCATGATTAAGTTAAGCAGTATGCAACCTGTATTTGTAGGATGTGGATGAAATACATATTTGTAAAATTTCAGGGCTGAATTAGGGTTTCATTTTGTTTGTGAGGTTTGAATTAGATGTTTTGATGTACTTATGGGGTTGACACAGGCAAACAAAGACTAGGCCTTTTGTCATTGTCAATAGGTGGACCCTTAACACAGTCTAAATATTAAAGCAGTATCAAACCCTTAACAACAGTCAGTAACAAAACTGTTCTTATGGTGTTGTTTTTGTTTTACTACTTAAATAATTTGTGGGCTGCACCAAAGTATCAGATGCATGAGAGCTTTATTAAAATCAGTGAAGCCAGGTGTGTACTTTCCTAAGACTGTGCAACTTTTGGTGGGGTTAAGACTATGTGTACTGAGTGAAGGTGCAGTGCTTAGTTTTATAATGCTACCATATGCTGTACGCAAGATAGAGCCATTCTGAGGAACGCACAGTCTCTGTTCCAGTCGCATATTAGTGCAGATTTATACCTCCCAGACTTTTAGTCTGTCACTTAATATGCACCTATTGCTTGAACTGACATATCTACAAGAGAACAGGAGCTCTGGAGTATTTAAGTAGTCGGTGGTGCTGCGGTAGTGTTGTCGCCTCACAGTAAGACGCTGTCCGGTTCGTTTCTCAGCTAGAGCATCTTCTGCGTGGAGACATGCGTGAATGGGCATACCTTCGTTGAAGGTTGTGCGTCAGGGCTGGTAACTCGGCAAGTAAAAATCAACTACCAATCATTAGCGGACCGGAGTTCCATTGTGGCAACCCCTAACCAGGAAAAGCCGAAAGACACAACAACAACTTATTTTTATCTTCTTCTGATCTTCAGAAATGTTGCGGCCCTCACTTTTAGTATTTTCTAACAAAGACTCTGGCATGTAGTGTCCGAGAGGTCAGATGTAGCTGGTTTATGGGTGATTCTGTTGGTTTCTGAAACTGATACTAGTTTGCATTAGCTTATTATTGCTTTTATTTTGTGGCTTTGAAAATGCACGAGGCATTACACAATTCACAGAGCATTTTTCACAGTTCTGATGCTGGTGCTTTCAGAATAATAGGTGTCTTCACAACACAGTCAGCGAATGCATTCAAAGATCAAACATTTTCTCACCTCTCTGATGGACAAGAATCACATGCAGCTACGTCTTAGAATTTAAAAGGAAGAAGGTTGAGTATTGCAGGTTCTTCAATATGATGTTACGTTAACAGGGCAGACACCAAGTGAAAGGATGATGTCGGTGGAGTTGGCGGTGCTTAACATATGGGACAGGATTGCTGCAATCCATGTTAATGGAATTATTAAATCTGAAGACATATTCAGTAGCACCAAAACAAGGGGCGTGATGCAATTAGTTGTCTATAAATGAGAAATTCAACAGGAACATAAGAAAATTCTGCTTTCATGATAGAGTGGTACAGCAAGAGGTTATACATATATTCTCATAATATAGAGAACATGAGAATTACATTATTTAAAAAGTACAAGTGCAATAAAGAACAAATCAATTGCCAGAGTGGTGTTTAAAATAATTGTAGTAATATGTAATAATATAACTGTCTAAGAGAAAACTGAATGTTAGGTCTGATACGAGTGTAATTGTGTGTATGCATTTGTCTCTCTTCTAAGCGTGTGTAATTGTTATGTATGTATTTGTCTTCTCAATTTGAGCATGATGCATGTAATTTCATTTAGAATTCACTTGTAGTGTCTAAATGACAATACAGTTTACTTTGACATTGATGGCTGCTAAGGACTGCAGACTACTTGAAGACTCTTGCTGAGGTATATAGGGACAGTCATTTTATATGGAGAAGAATGTGGAGAAGAAAGAATAATGCCTATGATATGTGCCAGAGTTAAACACCTCTTTGAAAAGAGGATGGAAAGACTATGTTTATTTCTGGAGTATTTTTTTTTTTCAATTCTCAACAGTATTCCTTTTTTAAGTGTAAAATCACAACCTTTCACAGTCGCAGAATATATTATATAAATCCCTTCTACAGGCCGTGCTGCAATCCCCTGTTGTACCAAGCTGATATAATTGCATAGAAGAATGAATTGTGCATCTGTGATGTTATGTAACCATCACTAGTACTATGCAAATGCACTGGTACAGTGTCATGGTTTTGTAACTGTAGTGACTCACTGCTGCAAGGCTGTAGAACACGGCAGTGCAATGGTTAAAGTTTCTTCCACACAGTTCTATGGTCAGGGGTTCAGTTCTGACTTCCTTGCCCCTTAACCTTAGGTACATGCTTCTGTGACATTTGAATATTCTGCCTGTGTCTTTATCAGTTTATTCCAGCTACTTCAATGTCTAAATCCTCCATAAAAATAGTTGTTGCTTGATTACTCTAAACTGGCCAATCTACTGCACTTACCCTTGGTGTTGTTTTGCAGGTCATGGGTAAAAAGGGCTTAGAAAAGATAATTTTATTTTAAATATGTAAAAGACCAATTTCACTTACAAGTTTCACCTGAAAACTGGCACGTGGCATTGTACAAAATGATATAGATGCTGGCTGACAGGGCCTACTTTCATCTCACAACCTGTGCATGAAAAATGCCCCTGAATCATGCCAGCAGACTGGGGCAGATTACATGTCCTCCTTATGCCATCAAGGTGTGTATAATAAAGCAGTATTTCATAAGAAGTATATATTTTTAAATGATTTTTGCTTCTTGCCTGCAAAACATCAAGCCTCTCCTTAATCTGACTTTACCCCTGTCTCTAAATCTCCTACCTGCAAGGTTACATCACCTCAATGAAGAGACAAATACATTGAATCCCTTTTTAGTGTCATTTTCCCTCCATACCTGTCAGACATTATTCTCGCCTTCTCCTGGTCTTGATCCTGTTCATTAACCAGCACTTAGAGGGATCCTGGGCACGGAAGTGAGAGAGTATGAGAGGGAACTGTCATCCAGGCAGTTATGGAGAAGGTTATGCCCTTACGTGATACAAGCAATGAGGACTAATCTGTTTATGTCTTTACAACCCACCGGGTGGCTGACTTGAGTGCCCACATTACTGCAGGGCCCTACCATACCATTCCCATGCAAATGTCCAGTCTCTGACCACTCAGTAATGAGAGCTATCATCACCAGCTTGGTAGGTCAGTCAGTGTCGCTGGTTAATGGCTGCAGTGTTGCTGCTTTCTAGCCACCACCTGCATGTGGCAAAGCAGACAAATTGACCATTACTCCCCTCCCCTCACAGATAGGTAAGGGTGTTCTAGCTTCTTACCTCTTACCCCTGGCCTGTGTGATAATCAAACCAGTAGTCAAACTCAGGTCACCTGAGTTATAGTCAGAGCTTTATACCTGTAAACCACAGAGTTGGGTCCTTTTCCATTTTTGTTTGCTTCCCTATGCACATGCTCTGTGCAACATATTGCACATGCCCAGACTTGACTTGTCATTTAGCTCTGTCCCTGTCATTCCTGTTACAGAGCAAACACCGGCTTAGCATTTAGTAGCTGTAATGGCTGCCAGCAATATCACAGCCGTCTGTCCCCTACCTACTTAGGCATTACAGTTCTTTCCTATAATGCGTGCCACTTCGGGCAGAGACTTGTCTTGTGTGTAACTTGTCCTGTTGTTAAATGTCATTCCTGGTATCTGTGGTTACAACCTGATCTAAGCCTTGCTTTAAGCACCTTTACCTTTGGAGTTAGCGGCGGCCTTTCTCTCCAAGCCCTTTATCCTTATGTACTTGCATTTACTTTTACCTTGTGGGAGGTTGGCATAATGGTTAAGGTGTTTACCTTACAAACATAAGGTGTGGGGTTTGATTCTCACGTGGGGTAATTGGCTAGGCTGAAAATAGCCCACAAGGGCAGTTAGCCTAGTACTAACCTATTCACATTATGTGTGCCTTACACATTTAGTTTCATCCTTCATTTAGATGCCTTCCTAATGTTTGAGGTATATGCATCCCCACCATTATCTTAGTCAATCTCTGTCTGGTTTCCTGGTATGTTGTTGATTTCCCATAATGCCAGCTGTCATTTATGCGTGTTACTGCATTTCCAGCAGTGACAGTGTGATTATGTCCAGTTACTGTCATAGTCCTCATGAAGTCTCCCCAAGTAAAGACACAATTCTTCATCAGAAGGAATAATTATCATTTAAAAAAATGGGTCGTAGAGTAGTTACTGTTACAGCTGCTTCCACCCTATGCGCACGCACATTCCTACTAATTCCAATTTCTTAAACAGTTCTGGATGCATTGAAATCCATACTATGTACCTTGGGGCATATAAATTTAGTATTCATCTACAATACTCAGGATTTACAAGAACATATAAAATGGTATCGCAGTGTAAGCTGCCCATTCTAGCTGCTGGATGTGTAATAATGTAATCTGAACTTGTGCATAAAAACTGCTTCATGTGAGAAACAGAATTTCACAAAATTAGTGTGCAG
This sequence comes from Protopterus annectens, assembly GCF_019279795.1. Taxonomy (NCBI): domain Eukaryota; kingdom Metazoa; phylum Chordata; order Ceratodontiformes; family Protopteridae; genus Protopterus; species Protopterus annectens. The sequence continues at coordinate 534,723,254 of NC_056742.1, read as the reverse complement.
GTCTTCTCTGAACACTGTGATAAAATATAATATCAGCAACATGCTAGTGTCCGAAGGAAGTGAGAATAGTGTGAACATCTCATTAGCACGGAGTGTGATTTGGTAGCGGTCAAGTTGTTCTGTGAGCATCTGCAAACGCTGAAGTAATATGATGTTCTATTCTCAAGTGCTTTTATAGAAAGGAGAAAAGCTATTAACTGGAGGAGAACTATTAATATGTCTTATGGCAGAGGTGGATGTGAGAGGCAGATTAGTTGATTAGGTTGTGTGTTGCCATAGGTAGGTCACGGATTGAAAGGTTGAGCTTTAAGGACAGTTTAGAGGAGGTTCCTTTTTATGTTTTCTTGTACCTATGTAACAACAAAAAGATAGGCAGCAAGGAAAGTTTGCTGTTTATTTTAACTGAACGAAGACAACTGAAAAAACACATTCTCTTCCAGCTTGACTTCTGTTGCATATTGTATCGTTTATGCTGCACGGTATAATGCTGTAAAAGCATATAAAACTAACCATTAGGTATTACAAGAAGTAAGCAACAGGAACTGGTTTTGGACACCAGTTCATGCCTCCTTCACCTGAACAGTACCAGTGTTCAGTGCATCTGTAAAGGCATGACGATACTGGTCATTTCTGTGGACAGCTTTAACAGCCACAGTCAGAACATCTTCAGCCATGGGGTCACTGCTCTACTGCAATGCATGCTGACATTAAGTGCCGCCCTTACTGTTGAGAAGGCTTTAGCTAATTGCTTTGCTTGGTACCTTTCTCAGTACTCTTGCTCTAGAATGAGGTGCCTTGCTTTACAAGGCATACCGTAGGAGGACTTAAGACTTCTTGACAGAATATAGATAGAAAGGCTAGTATCATTTTGTAAGTAATGTAAAGCAGAGGATACAGAAAAACAAATTATATTTTTCTCTGCCTTTTCATTATAAAGGCAGTTAAAGAGGTATTTGTCTCAATACCATGTTATTATTGTGAAATGTGAAGGTGAAATTATAAAGAAAGTGTTCTAAAATGGATACATTGTGGTGTCATGAAAAGTTTTCAATCTACAGAGTGTACTGGGGGCATGAGGTGGGGACAGGGGGGTGGGTATTACACCAACAACAATCTGAGGACTAACAGGACTAAAACACTAGTTTATTAAGCCACAGATCCCAGAAATGTCCAAGTGTGCCGCTGGACATCCATAGGCTTGTCATACCCCTCAACCTCTCAGTGCAAGAAATCTGGACAGAGTCAGGAATAATGGAAGGACAAAGGCCCATAAATAGGGACACATTTTAAATATTGTTTCTATGAACTTAGAAAGTTGCTGGAATGACAGATTTTGTATTATTATATATTTTTCTGAAGGATATGAAGTTTGGAACTCAAATGTGTGTCATTATTTAGTGACTTCAATCCTCTATGATTTGCCAGAAAACCATAAATGTTATGAAAAACAGTGCAAAAATAAGAGGCAAAAATCTGGATATTCTGTGAAATTCTGGACAGTTGAGAGATATGGCTTGTGTGGAACATACATATACTTAACTGACATGAATGTTGGACTTTTTCAATTCCTTTCCAATGCAAATGGTGCCTTCCTCAGATCCCTCATCTCTTCTTAGTTGTAATACATATTCCAAAAAGGGGGCAGTGGAGTATGGACGATAGTCAGCAGTGGACAGATGCCCAAAATGAAGACTGAAAAAAAAAAACAGAAAAAGTTTTACCAGTTTACAAATTGTTGGGTTCATGAGCCAGTGAGAGACATAGCAAGATCAGAAATTAGCTAATGGCGTAAAAAGAGCAGTTGGGAGAAATAATAGTGTCATGAGCAGCATAAAATCAGCTACCTGCTTGTAAGGTCAGTTGGTGGGCTTCTTCCTGCAGAATCACCATGTAAACCATGCATGATGTACTATTGCAAAAGATGGCCTCTGATGGAGATTTCCAGCAAAATCAATGCAGCTATTTTCAATGGGCATTGACATCAGCCGGCATTTTACTTACATCCTATGAGCATAGCAGGAGCTGTGCTGCTAACTACGAAGGTTGCCCAGGAGACAGAATGTGTCATGGCTGAATTTAAGCCTTGTGCTGCCCAGACAGTTTGGCTGAAAACAGGAACAAATTATCTAATGTAACTTGAACATGAATTGTACAGTGTCATTGGTATTAATGCAGTTTAGGGTATCAGAGACAGAGAGAAAAATGCACAATGTGACGACAAGCTGTAAAGCAACACCAGTGTTTTAACAGTTGAGTCTTTATGCTGTGAGCTTTCAATGAAAGCAAGTGCGATTTACAGACAGGAGTCTTCATATGATTGGGAAGGAGCAGGTTATAAGTATTAGCAAATGAGTTTTAAACCACATTCACTGTCTGCTAGTGTCTGCTTATTCTTAAGTGCACTTGATAAGGGAGAGCAGCATGAGGCATAAATGTACTCCTCATTAGAATGAACTACAGCCTTCCTTTTAGTTTATTCCTTACCACAAAAAAAAAAAAACAAAACAACAAATCCATTTAAATAGAAGAAAATTAAATACGATTTTTTCTAATCTCCCACTCTGTCAAAAACATTACTGTGACATTCTATAAAAGTCTAACTAGCTATCAGGTACAGCTAGGGTGACCTTTCTATTAAATTTAGTGACTTTAAACTTTTACGTGAACCATGCTGTCCACCATTAAGAAATGGGCATTCATTCAAGAACAGTACTTAGTCTTTAAAAGATGACCAATGACACTACCTCATCTGCCTGCCTTTCACCATTACCAAACCTGACAAAACTTTTTCTAAAATTGACCCAGCACCCTAGGAGCAACCTAGCACAAAAGATTGGGGACATAGAAATCATGAACATCTTTAAGAAACAAAAAAGATTGAAACATTGCAAATATTTGCAAACAAATAATGATTCCAAATAGCTTCATTGTTAATTTTCTTATTTCTCGGGACTGTGCCATATGCATTTTGTAAATATTGTGAATTAGCGTGCAACATACATACGAAACTCAGCAAATACTCAATGATTAAATTTTGCTTTCAATATTTAATTCCATATTTCTTTTCTTGCATATTCTTATGTTATGTCTAGACATAATATGCCTGTTATACATTGCATTGTTTTACATACTGTTCTTTATGCAGTACTTCATACTGATTGTGTTACTTTTTGAACTGTACCTTTGTAAAATGATTAATATTCCATTATTGTATTGTCCATTTCTGCTTGTTGTTTTTCATTTTATTGTTATTGCCACATCAGCCAGGATCATAAATGAAAATCGTTCCTGGACCAGCTCACCTACCCATGGACCCTTTCAACCTTGAGTAGCAAATCAAATCAAATAAATATATAAGTAAATACATTTCTATTGGCTACTAGAAGAAACCCCGTGATGGCTCTACAGTCATGGTTATGGGACTGTGGGCAGATAAGCCTGTTACGATAGAGGAGAGAGCTATATTTGTAAAAGAAGTCATAGAACCATTGCTAAAGGAAATATTTTCACAATGTCTGGAAGTTCTGGAGAATGAATTCACAGTGGGAGGGTCATGTAGCACAGATACAGCAGAGTTAGTTTGTGTAGGATATTAAACCGGAAGGGTATATTGGATGTTCTCTTCTCTGAAATGATTTGTCATCAAAGTAGCTTCACAGGAGCAGAGTGTCAGAGCTAAAAGTTTTATGCGTACAGTACATAAATCACCACTACAGATGTAACAGACTCCCAGTAAGTGTGTTAGTTCTTAAACATGAATAGAAGCAGCTGGTTTATAATTACTCACCACTTTCCTCTCAACCAGAATGTTGCCGTGAATTTCTAATTTCAGCTTGCATGATGAATTTAAACGTAAGTTAACCAAAAACCTGATGTAATAGCACCCCTATATTATGTCGCTAAAGAAATCCATTATCACTGGATTATACAATAGTAATTACTCTCGCAGTAGTTCAACAAGTACCATACATACCTTTGATGTTGAAAGACTAGAATGCTGGGTGTTATATTACCATTCCAGATGTGCTTCACTTAATTTACTGGTACTGACACCATGGTGGAGCAAAATGGGGGAGGACTGTGTGTGTGTGTGTGTGTGTGTGTGTGTGTGTGTGTGTGTGTGTGTGTGTGTGTGTGTATGTGTGTGAATGTGTGTGTGTGTGTTTGTGTTAATGTGTGTGTGTTTGTGTGTGTGCATGTGTGTGTGTTAATATGTATGTGTGTAGATCAAAGATTCAAAGAAATTTTATTGTCATTTAGGACCACACAAGTACAGCCTAAACGAAATTATAAATGTCAGCTCACGAGAGAAATGCAGTGCAAATAACTCAGATACAGCGGTATCAAAGAATAACATAAGAAATAAAATAACACGTACGACATGCAAGTGGTAGTTCACATTACATAAACACATTCAGTACCCATTATCCAGTGATAAATAATGAATAAATACCCACCACCAAACCCCGTCACTGTTAAGATAGAGAATAAATAGAAACTAGTGAATAGCAGCTGTTTAGTTACCGTACTGCACTTGTTAATCTTAGATGTGACTCAGTATACCCATCATATTACATAATAGTAATGCTGGCAGTAATTGCTCAGAGCAGCAGGATTAAATGAAAAAAAGAGTCTTCAGTGTATCAGGTATTACGGTTGGTGTCTGTATTAATAAGTCTCACAGCTGTAGGATACAAACTCTTCTTGAATCTGGTAGTCCTACAGCGGAAGCTACAGTACCTCCTTCCAGACGCAAGTTGTGAGAACCATTTGTAGGTCGGATGTGTGTGTAGGTGTGTGTGCATGCATGCACATGTGCGTGTGTGTATGTGTGTGTTAATGTGCATGTGTTTGTGTGTGTGTGTGTGTGTGTGTGTGTGTGTGTGTGTGTGTGTGTGTGTGTGTGTGTGTGTGTGTATGGATGTGTGTGTGGGTGTATTTGTGTGTTAATGTGTGTGTGTGTGTGTGTGTGTGTGTGTGTGTATGGATGTATGTGTGGGTGTATTTGTGTGTGTGAGTGTGTGTGTATGGATGTGTGTGTGGGTGTATTTGTGTGTTAATGTGTGTGTGTGTATGGATCTGTGTGTGGGTGTATTTGTGTGTTAATGTGTGTGTGTGTGTGTATGGATGTGTGTGTGGGTGTATTTGTGTGTGTGTGTGTGTGTATATATTTGTGTGTGTGGGTCAGGTGGGGGAATTCCACAGTCTTCAGATGCTGTCTTTTTACGTACGAAGCTGAGACCTGATGTCCCATCTTCCTGAGCTGGGAATAGCTCAGATCGATGTAAAAGAGCCTTTGACACATACTGACAATGGAGAAGGAGGATTTGTTACCTGCAGTCTGTACGAATACTACTATGGGAGTTTCATATAAAGCAAGCATAATGGGACCAACTCTCAACAAAAGCAAATAAACTAAATACATAATTCAGCTATGGTTACATACTTCAGCTATAGTTACATGCTCCAGCTATGGTTACATACTTCAGGTATGGTTTGCACGCTGAGGATCTTTTATTTTGAAATAACTGCGTGTGCATTTTATTTTAACAGCTTTTTAGTGATCTCGTTACTTTTAAATGTATTGTAATAAATGATTTCTGGGTTTTTGCTACACTAAGCCTCTATCTGTATTTGAATGGATAAGTTTTCTCACCTTTCAAGACTGAGCTCTCACAAGGCTATGAGTTTGCCTGCAAGATATTTCGTAGTTTTATTCATCGTTAATGAGAATTCCATTTAAAACAGTTACAGTTTTTCATATTTCCTTTGAATCAATACATGAGATTTTTTTTCTTGGCCATTAAAACAAGTATTTGTCCGTGCCACAGGTGGTTTTGAGTTGGTGAGTGGTAAATGAAACAATATTAAGAACTGCCAGCATTTTGCAGAACAAATTATTTGTTTTATGAAGTATAAGGAAGGAATGGGTTTCTGTAACTTGTTTGCGTTATTAATGTACAGTTGCTATTCCAACTGTAAGCTATGGCTTTAGAGACATTGTTTCATGAAGTATAAAGAGGGAACTGAGTGTGTATCTTGTTTGTGTTGCTGCTGATGTGCATTGCTATGGCAACTGCAGGCTGTAGCCTCAGTGAGTTGAGAGGCAAATTTTTGTACAAGGGGTTTCAGGTACTTGTCAGCAGTCGATCTGCAGTAGCTTTGAGTAGCAGGTGCAAATTGTAAGTCTTGTAACATTTGAATAATAAGTTATTGGAGTGTGGGTTATGCTGTGACTTAAAAAGGACACTGCTACCATGTGAGTGGTGAGAGCTAATTACCTTTCAATTAGTGGTTCCTTTACCTCCTACTGTCATAAAAGCCTTCTTCCTGTTGTATCATTCCTGTATGTAATGCAATGCTTTGTATATACACAGTCAGCTGACACCTTGTTCTGTATCCTGCATACATGGTGATTTAGATGAAGAAATACAATTTGTGTCTATCCAGCCATCTACTTTTTCATCCACCTAGCCATTATTTTTCCAAACTACTTGCCCTGGGGAAGATTACTGCGACTGAGCAGGGCAAACTGGACTTGACTCTCACCAGCTCATCTTGTATTGCCAGCTAAACTGAGATATGTCATCTCTACTGCATGTACAGGTTTTGCCCTTGGGCCTCTTCCCAGTAAGCCATATCTAGTACACCTTATGTGGGAAGGATCCATTTTTGTTGTGTATATGGGTCTACTTTGTTTTGTCAAAGTTTCAAAACTTCGAAACCCATATTGCCAAGACCCTATGATCAAAGTTTTGAAATTTCAAACACTACAACAAAACACGTAAAAGAACAAGAAAAGATTGCCTTCACATTTTTGCAGGGGGGCAAGCCCACTGCACTCCCTCAACCCCCTACTGATTAGATATATCAACTCCGAGATTGCACTACAGTGAGGAAAAGGGTAAATCTCCAGTTCTGCGCTGTATGGCAATCTTAATGTAAACTGTTTGAAGTGTCAAAACTTCGATCATATGCCATATGGGTTGCAAAGTTAAACAAAGTGGACTCATATATGTGTGTGTGTGTGTGTGTGTGTGTGTGTGTGTGTGTGTGTGTGTGTGTGTGTGTGTGTGTGTATATATATATATATATATATATATATAGTTATATACATGTTTATGAATATATATATGTATATATATATATATATATATATATATATATATATATATATTGATAGGTCTATGTTAAATGATTGAAATTACAAAACTTCGAACTCATATGGTCGGGACCATATAATCGAAGTTTTACATGTACCCCCTGCAGCCCCCACAAATCCCGCTACTAAAATATACCAACTCCAAGATTGCACTACAGTGAGGAAAAGGGAATATTCCCGTTCCGCGCTGTACGAAGATCTCCATTTAAATGTTTGAAGTTTTGGAATTTCGATCATATGGTTTTGGCCATATGAAACTCGAAGTTCTGAACTTCGATCATTTAACTAGGACCCATATATAACATGGGGAGGCTTGCCACACAAAATGGGATTATGCCCCCCCCTAGATAAACACTTATTTTGAGTTACATAGTGTGAACAGCAAACTGATATATGAGTGACTGAGTTATGATCTCTCGTAGCGGAAGCAGTTGTTTTTCCTTCTTTTTTCTTCATGGGTTGGACACTCAGTAAAAACAATGGCAATGACACAACTTGCGGTTCATCCTTCACGCACGGAAATGCAAAATATGATACTTGGGATAGTAATAGTGGTACATTTAGCTTGTCTTTTAAGTATGCAGAGTGCTGTATGTACCGTCTGATGTACTGAATCGCAGTTTGTGTTAGATATTCCCCACATAGCAGTAGGGTGTGCAGCTAAACACAAGAGGCTCATACTGCCTGTAGCACATAAATGAATTTTAGTGTAACGTGTAACACTTTTTTTGGGGGGGGTGCAATGGGCTAGAGTGTCTGTCGAGACTAGAAAGATCTGCTCCATTTTTTATACCAGTAGACCACATGGGCTGCCATGGACATCATATCAGAATTATTCTCCTTCTTGTACTGTTATAATGCATTGTGGACTCTGCTGTTCTGAGCTTTCCATTGGTCCATAGGTTCATAGGTTCATAGTTGTTTACTAGGCTAACGACCATAAGGGCCTTTATAAGCCTAGCCATGCATCCCAAATCTCTGACAAGTTCTGATACCCAAAACTGAGTGGCCTAGTGGGCTTGTGCACTATGCTGTTACCTGTGACCATTAGAGCCATAAGTGCCAAACCAGGGATGAATTTCCGGTTTCCAATCCAGTTGTCCAAGTTGCACTTGAATTGGGTTAGGGAGGAACTCTGCTTCATATGGACGGGGAGCCTGTTCCACAGATGGGGTAGTCTCTGGGTACATACCTATCTCTCCAGCAGGCCCTATTTATATCACAGGCAAGGTTTAAGCCTTTAGAATGGGTAATTCTGGTGCTGTTTGTTTTGCGGATATGCAGGAGGTCCATCAGTGTGGGGTCTGGCAATGCCCTGTATGCCAGGCATAGATCTCCCCTCAGCCTGTAGGAGACAGAATACAATGATAGGACCTTGAGGTGGTCTGACTAGGACATTTTACTTGCTCCTTTTATTCCTTTAGTGAAGAGCCTCTGTGGACGTTCCAGTTGTTGGATATGCCTGGTTGGGTACATACCAAAGGGGGCATTGTACTCAGTAGGGCTGATGAATGCTGAATACAGTGGGACAATGACTTCCTTGGACTTAGATACCACACCTTTGTTTATAAGTTGCGCAACATAGAATGATTTCCTCGCCACTGTAGACAAGTGATGATCAAAGGCTAGATTACTATCCATGTGTGTCCCTAAGTCCCTGACTAGTGGGTCAACTCTAAGGGGTGTGTTGTCAATATGATAGTTACTAGGGATGGGTGACTTCCCAAAGGATACTATTATGCATTTCTTGGCATTTAGTTTTAATCCATGGCTCTGACACCAGTTGTTTGTCTGTGTCAGCCCCTTCTGAAGAACATTTGTGTCAGTGTGAGATTCAATGTTAGCTCCTAATTTGCAATCATCTGCAAATGTATTCAGCCAGAGACAACTGATATTGGCCTTGACTTCTGAGAAGTAAATGCCAAAAAGGAGCGGTCCAAGGACTGATCCCTGAGGGACTCCACTTGTGACTGGCCTCTTTATAGAGGTGGACTCCCCAATTCTAACTTCCTGGGTCCTGTCTGTGAGCCAGTTGGCTATCCATCGAATGACATGCAGGTATGTACCTAACCTATTGAGCTTGTCAACAATGCCTGAGTGGGGTATTGTGTCCAATGCCTTGGCCGGGTCAAGGTAGGCAGTGTGAACGATTTTGCTCTCATCCATGGCTTTGGTGACCTTCTCAAAGAAGTCCGCCAGGTTGAGTAGGCAGGATCTACCCTTGACAAAATCAGACTGGGTTGGGTGCAGTGTCTGGAGGTTTACCATATCTCTGTTGATCATCTCCATGATAATTCTTTCCATGGCTTTACATATAAGACTAGTGAGACTTATGGATCTGTAGTCTCCAGGGTCTGTAGATGGCCCACCTTTGTGCAGAAGGATGACTATTGCCTTTCTCCATTCTTGAGGCATGAAGCCTGTTTGGAGACTGCAGTTAAATAGTAATTCCAGAGGCCTTGATAGGTCATGTTTCATGATATTTAGAAGGCATCCTGAGCTATTGTATGGACCCACTGATGCAGTGTTCTTGGTCTTAGAGAGAGCATTAAGGACCTGTTCCTAGTGATAGCTGGGGGAGTTATATTTGATGATATTTCCTGAGGGACGGTTGACGGGGAGAGAGGGGTAAAGCTGGAGCTGAATTTATCAGCTAGGAGGTTTGCTATATCTTCTGGCTCAGTATAGGTGACTCCATTTACATTGAGCTCTGCACACAACTGTGTATTGCCTTTAAGGTTGCGGACATAGCTAAAGAAAGCTTTGTGGATGTCCTTGGCTTGGGAGGCCAAACTTACCTCAAATTTGGCATTGGCAGACTTTATTTGTCCTCTGACTTGTTTGTTTAGTTTGATGAGAGTGCTTTTATCCTGCTGGGTGCTGCACCTCGTAATTTTTGCCATGATTTTCTTCATCCTGTTATACAGCTGATTGATTTTTGTGATTCCACCAGGATGGCTTGTTTTTTGAGTTAGTTCTGTACTTTTTCCTGGTTGGTACAGCTGTCTGTATGCAGCTGTTGACATGCTTGTACAGGGTTTCTTTGAACAGTTCTGCATAGGCAGCAGTGTTCTCCGGGTTTATGAGAGCTTGAAATGTTGCCATGTTCTCACTTAATAGCAGGAGGTTAGCCTTAGAATAGTTCCTGAATATTCCAGGTTTAGTAGGGGGTGGGGGGGTCCAGGTTTTATTTTTACTTCAAAGGAGACCATTTTGTGATCTGACCTTACCAGGGAAGGCATTACAGCAGGGGAGTGCAGCACTCTCCCATATTAGTGAGGACCATATCCAGTATGGTTGCACCCCTGGTTGGTGTATTGACAATCTGGTCCAGGGAGTTTGTGTTTACAAAATCCAGGAATCTCTGTGCATATACATTTGGTGTTGTATCGGATTCCCAGTTAATAGTGGGATAAGTAAAGTCACCCATGAATATGGTATTGGGTTGGATGGTTAGTGTTTCTAATAAGTTTAAATACATGGTATGGGTTTCCTGGGTCATAGAGGGGGACCTATAGCTTGCAAGGAAGTGATATTGGATTTTTCCTATGGTGATTTTAACATGGAGCAGCTCAAGTGCATTGGCTTGTTTGACCAGCCTTAAAGTATATTTATTTTTGATGTAAATAGAGACACCTCTACCTTTAGACCCTGCCTGTGAAGGAGCTGATCTAAATGTGTGGGAGGCATTATAACTGTGCACTGTTGGTGTGCTGTCAGCGGCTTTAAACCACATCTCAGTGACTGCACAGACATCAGCATTCTTTAGGGTAAAGGGAGCTTCTAGGGGTGGAGTTTTTTGTTTAGACTCCTAGCATTGAGCAGTATTACCTTTAGATTTTTTTGGGTTTGATTTGCTATGTCGGAAGTAGTTTCAGTTTGGTATTGCCTAAAAAAGGCAGTATGGGGTAAGGCAATGTTTTAGCTAATATTCAAAAGCCTAGAGAGGAGAGGTGCAGACCATCCCTGGCAAAGCAGAGTGGTCTTTTGATCATCTCCTTCCATGCTGACAAATATTGCACCCCCCCTTAGAATGACACCAGAAACTAAGCCAATTATTAAGTCAATCATCTTTTGTTCGTATTGTGGCATCATCCTTGGAGAAGGTAAAATGCTGCTCAATGCTAGGCTCATACCAGCCTGAGATACATATTCCGTGAGCTCCATGATGTCTCTTCATAAAGTCTAGGGAGGTATGTCTCAGGTCATTTACTCCCACATGGACTATGACTGAGTCATATTTATAATTGTGGTCCAATGACCTGAGTGCATGTGTAATGTGGTGGATCCTAGCCCCTGATAAGCAACTGATCATGACTTTCTCCTTAGTCTGGTGAGAAGGACATCAGTGTGTCTCACAATGGATTCTTCAATGACTAGAATGTTGGATTGTGTGGTGGCTTGCCTTATGGGCTTAGAGGTAGAGGCTTTGTAAGATGTAGCTCTCTGTGTTGATGTGGGTGTTTTGAAAGAGTGCATTTGGGGCTGCTAAGGGTATTTGTTATGTGCACTTCATCTAGGAGATCTTTGTGATTTGGGAAGGTTACATTTAATTGCCTCAGCATATGTGGTCGATATGTCTGCTTTGAATTGTGCATGATGGGTGCAGCGTGTGCACTACTGACAACCTTATTGACAGTAGGAGTACTTTTATGTGAGAACTTTGCCTCCATTGACATTGTGTAAACACATCTCTCACATACCATATCAGTTTGTTTGAGAATTAACTGGTTGTCAGTAAACATGAGACAATCTCCACACTGCCTCAGGATGCCCATATCCACCAAGCTGGTAACAGAGACAGTAGGAAAATTCATAATCTTGGCAACAGACCCTTTTCTATCGATTATTTATTGATTAATCAGTTATGAGGGTTATCACTGACCATTTGTTATACTTTACCGAGCACAGAGTGACTATAAAGATGGTCAGGTTTTCACATCTGTGCATTTCTTAATGTTTGCCTTCTTCATAAAAGTGCAGATAAATTTGCCATCAACTTCATATATTTAAAAATTAAGCAATATGTTAATCCTTCATATATAGGACACTTATATGGTTATTTTGCATTCATATATTTCTTTCTTTAAAGGTGTGTATATCATTTCCCATCATAACTACAGGTAATATCAGGTTTAATGATACTTGCTGTTCATTATGCAGCAGGTAGTCTTTTAGCTAACATACGACAGTACTGGGACCTAAGCCGTACTTGATAGTCCATCAGTACTACTCTGTGAAGAGGAGCATGCCTTTTTCGGTGTTACTTACACTTTTGGTGAAGGTCACCCTATTGTTGCACTTTATATCAACATGACCAAAGCCTTCATTACTCTTGTAATCTCTGATATCAACAGTTGGGACACCAATTTATTATTATTATTTATTATTATTTTAACATTATTTTACCAGGATAAATCCAATTGGACACAAAGTGCCCGTTTTCAGTGGAGTCCTGGGGAGAAAAGCTCCAAGGAAGTTAACAGAATACATACATAGTTTAGATAACAATAAAAAACTGGTGTACAAGGTAAGAGAAACAAAGAAGTACAAGAACAATTCTGTAAAACAATAAGATACTCAAACAATAAGATACTTAGGAGTAGAACCCCTATTTGCAATATTTACAACAAAAAAAATACATATCAGGTGAGAATATAGTGTATGCAATGGAGGCATACAGTGGGTCACTTATATGGAGTAGTGGGTCTTCAAGGGGGGGTCTTTGCAGTAACAAAGAGGGTTAGCATAGAGGTGTGAATTAAGAAGGCCCTTGAAGGTGCTTGTGTGACTTTGTAGCCTGAGTTCAATTAACAGTTGAAAAACACTGTTGTTAGTGTGGTATAGCTTTTTTATGTGATATACTTTACAGGTATGGTACATAGAGGATAAATATTGGGCTGCATTCTTTTTGTCCTGGTATTTACACACATAAAGCCTGCAAGAGGAGTCTTTTTAGCTAATTCTGCCAGTGATTACAAGCTGCGGATGTACAACACTTTTGGTTATGAGTGGGTGGTTGTGTGGAATTTTACTAACATCTTAATGTCTTGCTGTTAAGGTAATGATTTCTCCTTTTTAGCATTAGATGCTCTGTCAAGTATTTCTGTTGAAAAAAAATCTAAATATTTCTGTACTTTCGGAGATGCTATAATTTCATTTTGTAACAAGATTAATCACATCAGCGGTGTACTGGGTCAGACATTCTCGTTCATCTATAATTGGTATCTATAGCTTGGAAGTGTTATGGAATTACTTTGAAGGTCTGGGGAGTTACTTATCTAAGACAGCCATCTTACATCTGATAATGTAACTAGTTACACCTGTATTGCATTAGTTCCTTTTCAGTTGTGTGAGACTTGATACTTCAGAAATTTGACTGACTCCAAGACAAAAAAGAAATACTGTCAACTTTGAATCATGTTATGAATTTAAAGTGTTTTTGTGGGGGGGTCTTACATTGTTGTACCATATTCTAGGTGGAATAACTCTGAGATTGTTGTACGTCCGAGTAGAGGGAACACACCAAGATTGTTGTATCTCAGGGAAGAAAGAATAGTCCAAAATACTACCATCTCTGGTTTCATATAAATTCCCACAATCACACTTAAATTGACATTGTTCTAAGGATGATACTTATGGTCCTCAAACTTTCAGGGTGCACCCTATTTTAGTACAGTTCAGCCTTTTGCTCATATCACGCTAAGCAATTTTTTCAGCTTGAAAAGGTATAGTGTTTTTTATGAAAACAAAAAGTTTTGCAGTTATATTGTTACAGCCTTAAGACGTGCATTATACTTTATTTAGAACTGATTTATGTTTGGCTTAAATGTTCTTACTAATCCCTTCCTTTGTGTGAGTCACTTTAATTTCTGTGACAAAACCAGATTCTCAGAAAGGATGTCTTTCATTCTAAAAAGTTACACCAAATCTCACATAGTTTTATCTGCTAAAGACTAGAATAATCTTTAATTAAGTTTAAAGAGACGTTTGTCTTTAAGACCTCCTTGGATGATTATATGGATGAAAGAACATACAAATATGTGACGATGCCACATGTTGTTTTTATTGGTTAGTAGGCTTTAGCACTGGACTTTCATCTTCCAGTATACATACACATAAAGATCCAGGAAAACATTTTACATGATTAATTTTGTATCCTTTATAGTGATACTGGATGAAGTGGTCCTGTAGTCCGAGTCTGTGTGAAGTGAAACCCCCCTTAGAAAGCGTACTCGTGCATATAGAAAGGACTGCTGTTTGCACTAATGGTCTGCTGTAGGTGCGGAAGACTATACAAACAAAGAAACACTGACAGCACAGATTTGTAGATGACCATCATAGCAATGTTACAGTGCAAGTCTCACATTTACTGCGTCCTCAACATGCGGCACATCTCTGAAAGTACAGCAGGTGATGCAGTTATGTAAGCGGTAAAAAATATGTAACAAAAGTCAGAAATCCTTTAAATGTTGCTGGGGACACTGTTTCTGTCTGTTAATCTAAACCCATTACTCAAAATGATTTCAAGTCAAGGCAGAGATGAAACCAGGGGTCTAACTGCCCCAGAGAGGTTTTCTCTAGCTTTGCACTTTGAAGTATAGAATCCTAACTGGCCACTATGGATACTATACAAGTGTGTTAATTTAGTATTTTTGATTCTACTCACAATATCTTAAAACCATGTACTTCCTTAATCTAATATGCTTTGCAAATAATATTTGTTGACTGTTTGCACTGAAATACTTTCAAAGAATGTTTGTTTTTATTTTGAATTGTCAAAAATGTATTTCTATCTTTGTTTTGGAGCTTTTCTGTCTGGGCCTTAACGAAAAATGAGCATTTCAGTTCCCAGGCGGACTTTCCTGGTAAACAATTAATTAATATCTTGAAGCTTTGAAGGCAGTTTATTACAAACATGATGGTTCAGAATTTCAAAACAAGTGCCACCTTTCATTTTACTTTATGAACTCCTGTGGGATTTGTTTGATTCTGTTTGTGTGTTGTTTCTATTTGTGGATGTGTGGAAGCATTTTGTGTTTGTGTGCCTCTTCTCCATCAAAATAGCTTACAGGCATAGTTTTATTCATTGCTATATTAAAGCTATCCTCTTTGCAGTTGCTGTAGTCATTGGAGCTGGGAGATAAATCTGCAGGAATTTCAGTTTTGCTATGCACAGTATTTTTAAAGGGCAGTTTTTGTTCATATTATTGACAGAGGTTTAAGGTTTTACTTCCTGAAACACCCTCTGCATAGTCCCTTGGAGAACCTGCAGCTGTGTGGTTAGAATGTCAGTTAAAAAACCCTACCTCTGTACTACCTTCCTGGATACTTCCAGTAAATCTGCATTATGTTGACTGATGCAGCAGATTTTCCTGTGATGTTAACAAAGTATAGGTTTTATGACAGTAGTGTCTGCATAGTTCATAAGTGTGCAATAGCTGATTCCTAGTACGTTTGGTGATAGCGATTTTTAGTGTATTTGATAGCAGTGGGATGCAACGGCATGCCCTTTAGCCTTAAAGGGACTCTGTGCTGCCCGGGACATTGTGACTGAGCAAGTTTAGCAGCATTCTACATGGAGACAACAACTAAAACTTGTTAAAGTGTTCATTTTATTTCAGGCACTTTTAACTAAAACCAGTTAAAGTAGTTTTTGTGGTCACTTTTCTTGCAGGATACAATAAATCCAAAACACATTGTACTGATTTTTCTCTTTTTTATATAAACATTTTTAATTTCTTGAAGATCTTTGAAGGTGTCATACACGTTCTGTTGTACTAAATTATGTTTAATACTGCTTTGTTTATGCTCTTCACTTTGTTAGATAAACTAAATGTAGACTCGTTCTACTTTTCTGTTATGCTTTTAAATGGGGTGAGTCCCAGGTGTAATTTATTGATCATCACAGCTGCATCTTGGACAAAGGAGAAGGCAATTCTGGCAATGGTGATTTTAGCTCTGGTCTGATTTCATTGCTAATTAGCATAATTTCCATTTGGGCTAAATGGATTTTCCATGTAAACTTTGATTGCATTTCCAGAAACACATCCATTCAGGTTGGCTGCTTCATCATAAATATACCTGTCCTGTTAGGTTTTACAGAGCAAATAATGCAATAATAAAAAGTCTTTAAGTGACTTTCTGATACATGCTGTGTCTTTCTTTTTAATCACATACATCCCAATAAGATGTTCCTATAGACAAAGACGCACACACACACACACACACACACACACACACACACACACACACACACACACACACACACACACACACACAAATGCACACATACAGCACAAGCGCGCGCACACAAACACACGCGCGCACACACACAAACACACACACATACGCATACACATACATACACACACACAAGCACACACGCACTCACACTCACAAACACACACACACACACAAACACACACACTCACACACACACACACACACACACACACACACACACACACACACACACACACACACACACACACACACAAGCCACACTCACACTCACAAATGCACACACACTCACAAACATGCACATACACACACGCACACACACACATGCACACACACACACACACACACACACACACACACACACACACACACACAAGCACACACACACATACATACATACATGCGCACACGCAAGCAGACACACACAGACACACACACACACTCACGCACACACACGCGTGCACGTGCACATACACACACACACACACACACACACACACACACACACAGATGCACACATACAGCAGACATGCATACACACACACACACATGTGCTGTGCACATCATGTTGTCAATCATTTCAAAATGTAATTTGGTTAAATTTGGACTAAGTATGTGTTTTGATGTGTGTTGAATATTAAGATTATCAAATGACCATGTTGGAAATGATTGAGATCGCACACTAGTAGGTACTAAGAAATATTGCCTTTCCCCACTTTTGTATGATTTTGTAATGGGGAGAGGTAATGTATGAAAACAACAGGGATCGGTGACAGAATGATTAAGGTTGTTACTTCACAGACACAAGGTACAAGATCTGATTCTGGCTTCTGGTTATTGACTAGGCTTGTAATAGTCTGCAGACTGACAGCCAATCTAGGAAAGTATTTTATAAAATTGAGGATTGGTATAATGATTAAAGTGTTTTCCCTCACAGACACAAGGTACATGGTTTGATTCTCACTTTTGAAAAGGAAACTGGCTACGTTTAAGATGACCTGCAAGGGCAGCTAGCCTAGTACTTAGCTATGAACCTTTGGAGTTAATAATACACACCATACCTCGATTTTTGCAGAATGCCCAGATTTTTGCCTCATATTTTTGGTCCGTTTTTCTTAAAATGTTATTTTTCTAGCACATTAGTGGGAAATCATTAGAAAGTGAAGTTACAAAATAATGACAGACATTCGAATTTCAGACTTCACACCCTTCAGAAAATTCATGCTAATGTAAAACCTGTTCTTCTATCAACTTTCTAAGTTTGTAAGAGTAATATTTAAAAATTGCCCCTATTTTTGAGCCTTTGTCCCACTTTTATTTATGGCTTTGTCCAGATTTCTTGCTGTAAGAGTTTGAGAGGTATGACACACACACACACACACACACATATATATATATATATATATATATATATATATATATATATACATATATATAGTCGGGAGGTGTGGAAAATGCACGGGGACTTGCCTTCGTACAAAAATAAAAGCAGTTAAAGTAGTCTTGTTGTTTGCTCGCACGATGTAATATAGTACCATCACATTTGTAAGGGAATTCATTAGAAGTGTATTTGATCAGTTTACATTTACTTACGCGTTGTTGATATTTTTGTAGTTCTGTAAGATATTACTAAAATTGTCTGATGATAATCATTGTATACATACGATCATTTGTTTGGGCTGAACTCCTGCTCTAAAATTCAGCTGTCTCTTATGAAAATAGTTCTGAATTAGTTCTCATTTATTGTGGTAGAGCTTGTAGGAGCTGATGAGCTGTGATCGGCAGCATTTCATTTGATAAATCAGCACTCTGATGTTTTCTTCTCATGTAAACGTTAGTTCCATAACATTTTCTGCCATTATCGGCCTTTTTCACCAGTCTCTCTCTTCATGCTCTTTTCTGTGGCTTGGTAGTCCTTGTCAAACTGAAATCTGTACATATGTTATTTGCTTTAGGAGTGTTGCGTGATTTTTTGTTTGGGCTTCAGTGTGTTGCTTGCCGAGCTGATTGGGAATGTTCATTCCATTGTTTTTGTCAGCAGTGTACTACACTACAGCTTCACATTGGAGCAATAGTTTTAGTTCTCCCGTTATTGTTTAAAGTGATTTGCTGAGCAGAACTTGCTTTTACATTCCACGGGAGGAAATGTGATTAACACAAGTACAACTGTTCGAATGTGAATGATGAGGTCGGTCAGCATAAAGTCGACAAAGTGTGTCAAGCACAGTACGTCATTTAGACGCAGAAGTCAAAAAGGCACTATTTGTATCAGAGCTCTCAGAGTTGCGAGTATTTGAAGTTCTGTTTCCATTACTGTGGTTTTCATCCTAGAGCAGTGTATGGCCACATCTATTGGATAATCTGAATGTTTGTCATCCAAAGCATTTTGTGGTATAAACACAGCATGACTACATCTGGGGCCACATAAAATTCTGTGCTTGAATTAGGCTTCAGATGATTTTTCTCAGGAAATTTCAACAACTTGATGTTTTAGCGTGATTTAGTCTTGTACAGTTGCAGCACTAGTTGAGTGGAGGTCTGCACCCATGTTTTCAGATGTAAGGTCACAGTCAGAGTTCATTTCCACTGACATTGTCTTCACATACCTAATTGTAGTGTTAAAATAACAGTAACAGTGTCAGTGTCTTCTGAAGTATCATTACATTCAGGATTAAATGTTGCGGTCTGCAACATTCAGTATTTTCAGGGCAATCACAGCATACATCTCAGTTGTCCACAGTTTCCTGGGATATTCAGATTATGTCTCATATTTTTCATTTCTTCCTCATAAAATCGATTTTTCTGGTGAATCATTGAGGATTAAAGTTACAAAATAATGACAGACATTAAAGTCTTGGACTTTATATCAGAGAGAAAATGCATATTAATGCAAAACTTGTTATTCTGTCAACTTCCTAAACATATTATTATTTAGGAGCACTTTTCACTCCCCTGCATCATCTTAAGGCCTTCTCCCTTTGTGCCTGTATTCATTGCCATATCTACCATCTTCACCGTAAACTGCTCCGGCCTACCTGATTAAGCTGGGGGCAGACAAAGAACTTAAGAGCATCCTGTGTGGTCTTGCTGTTACCTTTTGATAGGGTTATTTTCACTTTTGACCTCCCCTTTCCCCTTTCCATTGTGGTTCTGTGTGGGTATGCTCAAGGGACACCACACAATGGGGACATGTAGCATTTTGTTCCATCTCAGCAGCAGCTCAGTTATGTCCTTAACCTATTCCTCTCTTTGGATTTTGCCCCCTGTGTCAGGCTGTACAGCTGCCACCAGAGACAGCTGATGAGGATGCCCACACTATCCTCCTGTCCCCTGGATGGGCACGTCCATCTCTTCGTGCCACTCCTTCAGTTACCAAGCCACTAATCAGTTGGGCTTCAGTCAGGGCTTCATCCCTCTATGCCACGTCCTAAACTGATAAGAGTGATACCTAAAATCTGTCCCTGATTTTGTTCCTTTGCCCCCCTCCCATTATTTTTGATTTTGTTCAGAATTCTTGTGCGAAGAGATAGAGAGGGATGAATCCTAGACAAATAATTTAGTTTTCTTGGAATCTTGGCACCATAGCAGCAATTTCCTATCCTGTCTTCCTTTTCCATATTTTATTATTTTAGGATTGAAATTATGAGATGATCCTTTATACTCCTGTGGTTTGGTTTAGTACTGCACTTTACACCTGTAGTAAATGTGTACTGCATGCTAATAAATCATCATCATCTGAACCCTTTTTCTCATTTTTCTACATGACGTCAGGGTGTCATGTCAACTGGGGCCATCTCTCTACAGACTAATACAATTGTGAAAATGCTTGGGGACATAATCTGACATCTAACGGTTTCTACATCTGTGTTGCAGGGGTGTGTGTTAGCCCATCACTGTTAGCATAATACCTGGATTTTCTGGTCATTGAGCAGTAAAGCAGTATTTTCAGTATTTTCCCCAAGAACTGTGACTTTACCGTCAGAGTCTATTGAATTCTTTGAGTTCCTCATGTAATACGATGGGATAACACACACCCCTGCAACACAGATGTTGAAACCATTAGATGTCACATTATGTACCCACATACATTTCAAAACTAAACACTTACCAATATATTGTCCACTGTTTGGCTGTGGAATTCACATGCTTTTCTGAATATTCTGGAAGTTTGGGAGCAACTTGCTGGTTTGTGATGCAACCATGCAGTACATTGTAGTAGGAATTAGATGTGACATAGCTGGACACAGGCATTATGATATTAAAATAGTACTCTTACGAATCAATGTTTCCCTGCTACCAGGACTGTAGACTGCAGATCTATTTCTCTTTGCTGTTGTTGCATGATGCAATGCAGGACAGTAGACTGCAGATCTATTTCTCTTTGCTGTTGTTGCATGATGCAATG
This sequence comes from Protopterus annectens, assembly GCF_019279795.1. Classification (NCBI taxonomy): domain Eukaryota; kingdom Metazoa; phylum Chordata; order Ceratodontiformes; family Protopteridae; genus Protopterus; species Protopterus annectens. The sequence continues at coordinate 534,702,444 of NC_056742.1, read as the reverse complement.
CAGGACTGTAGACTGCAGATCTATTTCTCGTTTGCTGTTGTTGCATGATGCAATGCAGGACAGTAGACTGCAGATCTATTTCTCGTTTGCTGTTGTTGCATGATGCAATGCAGGACTGTAGACTGCAGATCTATTTCTCGTTTGCTGTTGTTGCATGATGCAATGCAGGACTGTAGACTGCAGATCTATTTCTCTTTGCTGTTGTTGCATGATGCAATGCAGGACTGTAGACTGCAGATCTATTTCTCGTTTGCTGTTGTTGCATGATGCAATGCAGGACAGTAGACTGCAGATCTATTTCTCGTTTGCTGTTGTTTCATGATGCAATGTATGCTGACATCTGAACTTTCCTGAGCCTTGTAGTGCCTTCACCTATATATAGTATCACCAGCAAAATTGTTTGCTGACCAGAGGAGGGCCCCATATCAGAGCAAACTTTGCTTGCCTGTTGGACTCCATTTTGGTAAATGACTTGAAAAATGATTGCAGCAATGAGATTCTTAAACAAAATGAATAAATGATGATTTTTGTATAAATGCACAAAACTGAACAACCACAGGGAAAAATGATTATCTTGCCTTTATTTAAACAAAGGAAGCAATTTTGTTTATTGCCCATGTTCCATAAACTACTGCCAGAAACATTGTGCTGTACATTTATAATTGTATGGTATTTCTTGTAATGGATGATTAGTACAATTCACTATCAGATGAACTTTAATATATCCCTCAACTCCATGTCTGATAAGGCAGAATATATATACTAACTCCAGGATCACACTACAGTGGGGAAAAGGGCATATACCTTTTACTTTAATGTGTCAGTGTTACGAGTTTTAGTCAAATGAGTTTTCAGTATTTTGAACTGTCAGTTTTGGTCTCAGTCAAATGAATTTCAGTCAGATGAAATTTAAGTCATATGAAGTAGACCCATATATATATATATATATATATATGTGTGTGTGTGTGTGTGTGTGTGTGTGTGTGTATTAAATATGTATGTGAACAGCAGAATAGCAGAATTGTATGCCACTATAATAATTTTGGTTAATGTATGATTATTGTGCTTATAGTTATTTTGCTCTAGTTTATAAAATGCTTAATTCCTGGGTCATAGCTGAAGATGGTTCACAGAAACCAGAGCAGCTACCCAGTAAACAAACATATAAATAAATGTTGCAATTATGGTAACGATATATGCACGAGGCTGTTCTCATCTGTATGTGTAACTTAGATTCTGACTTAATATAAAACCTCATTTTCCATTCTCATGTGTTGTCCTGTACCCTTAGTATAATTCTTTGTTACTGATGCTTGCAATTTGACAGCCAGAATGAGTCAGATTTAAACATCAGCTTTTTAAAACCCTGTGCTGTATACATGAAAGGTAAGTAGCTGACTTTTTTGAAGCACACAGCACTTTAGTGCCTTATTATGTGACAATCAAGCTCTAACTCAGTAATACTGCAGAAGGTAATATGAGGCATTCTCCGTGGTACCAGACCTCGGGGAATTAGACAGTGCCCCGGTGTCACACAAATAAATGGCAGCTGTTCATTGGCATCAGATTCTGATACCTGTTCTACTGCGCTGAAGTAGCTCAGAACAGCAAAAGATCACACAGGCAGTCCCTCAGTTTGAGGGCTTATAGTTTTTTTTTTTATTTTGCTGTGCACTTTAAAAATCTTTTCTTGCAAATATATCAAACATTTTTTGAATCAGAAAATGGTCACTAAGTGAGGCAATTTCATCTTGGTGCAATATACCTGATGATGTACTACTGCTACAATTAATAATAATAAAAATAACGTGAGAAGAGTTCCTTAATCATTTTTATCACTCCTTTAGCATTTTCTGAAAGCTAGGTACAAAGTAGAGTATAAGGAAACATTAAGGTGAAATAAATGCACTCGTATGCTTTGCGTGGGTGATTTCACAACGTCAGTATTTCTAAGTGTGCTAGGAAAATACTATTACACTGCAGGCCCATTTTAAGAGACAATAAACTGGTAATATCATACAACATTTACCATGAGACTGACACTTTATTCAGAGAAGAAGAGCAGACAGGGTATTTGAGCACTGCAGACTGTTAAGAAGGGGGATGAATTGTTTGGGTCAGAGAGGAAATGAGGACCATTAAACCAATAACATATAGGATGTGGTTCCGAAGTGATGTTTTATCTTCATAAGATGTTATCTAACAGCTTACTACACTTTACAAAGGTAGTTCACACTAAATGCAAGATATGCAGTTTCTTGCAAAAGTGCTACCTTCCAGAACTTAAGTGAATGTTGCTTTAATTGAAAGCCCAGGCACTTAGAAAAGCAATTTCTGATTGTAATTTACAGTGAGTTACTTCACTATAGGTAACAGGCTATGACGGATTCCCAGAAGAAATGGGTTGTTATACAAAAGGGACCAGATTAGTGCTAAATTAAATGGATCTCAAAGCAAAATTAATGTCTGTTAAAGAGGTTGATCAGTCACATGACAATGACCTGGGTTTTGGACTGGGTAAAGGAGGATTACCCCATAGAGAAATAGCTCAGATGACAAGGTGCTTTATTTATATCTCTTTGTTGATGTACCTTGGAATCAGAGGTTTGGTATCAGTCTGATCTTCTAGTGTCAGGATCAGAGGACTGTTATATCACTGCAAAGAAAGCAGAAGTAATTGTAGACAAATTACTAAAGAATAGAAAATAGGCGCAAGAAGAAACCGAGAGGTACAAGAATCTTTGGTAATGTGACAATCCACCTCTGGGCTAGTATTCAAGGAGCCTCAATCCTCACCTCTGGCACCTGTGGGGAGCATTCACTGGAAGGGTAACAGGTACACACACACAGTATTTCCAGATGCAGCTCTCTGCATTAAGTGCAATTTCCCTTGAGAGCACACAGAGACCACAGTCATTCCAGGTATGGTTTCTCCGTCTTTATCCAGATCTCCAGTAAGACGCCCCACTGGCACAGCTATAGAGTTGACTCCTTAGCCAGGGTTCCAAGCCAAGTCCTCCAACACTTTCTCTGTCCAACCAGTGCTTCATGTCCCTGCCCAAGCAGCTGACACACACACTCTTGGAGATTTGTTTTACACAAACATACACACCTGGGAAAGGGTGGCACAGGTTTACTATCTATGCCCCCTTCTGCCCAGACTATAAAGTAGTTACCACTGCCACCAGAACCCCTCACCACTACTTTAAGGCCCTTAGCAAAGGGTGTTCAATTTTACTGTGTAATATTAATACTAATACAAATAGTAGTTTGACCAAGAACAAGACTATTAGGAGTGGCCCACACAGTGTCACCAAATATGCACGTACCCTCAAAACTTAAATATCTCTACAAAGATCAGCCACAAGGAAGGTTTAAATATGTTTAATAATAAATAATAAAATAACAAGAAAATACTATGTATATATTCTCAGTGACATCAGAGTTCAAAATCACAGGAAATATTTAAAACAACATTGAAGGACAGGCTCAGACATATAAAGAAAAACAATATCTAAACTAAGCTTCACTATATTCCTGACTTAATCTAAGAGAATTATACTATTCCCTAATAACGTACTTTATAGAGTAAGGCAGATGATGTGGTGAATGGTTCTTCTTGTTGTTGTCAGGCCCAAGACAGAATACAGAATGCTCTGTCTCACCAAGAGACTTCTCAAAATAATATCTAAAATATTACTTCTGAGATAGCTTGCAGAATGACATCACTTCTGGTCATCTGACTTCTAGTTCTCATGCAAGCCCCCATTGCTGGAAGCTGGCAGGACTTAGCACCTACCTGTAAAACTATACACACAAGAGCTTTTGCTCAGATCTTTGGGAGGTGCTGGAAATCATAAAACAATTGCATACCTTCACACTTCCAGAGTAGTAATTAGTTCACCCCAAAGACAATACAGAAAGCTTCCTAGTACAGACTTTGTGTCTCTGGCTGCATTGAAACATGTGAGATAGCATCTTTATGACCTAGCCTATAATGTGATTTAATTTCAGACATTTTTCTAAAGTTTGCTGGACTGAGGTTAACCCTCCAGTTTCCTCTGTTAAAACATATACATTTAAACAGTTCCAATAGTGCATGTACATTTCTTTTCTCTCCAGTAAGGCACATTGTGGGTACATTTGAAACCCAAGCACTTTACAAAATACCTTTTTAACACAAACAACTCTACATATCAGTTTAATATACACATGACATACAGTTCTGACACATTTGTAACACCAGCATATTGTATGACCTACAGTTCTAATACATTTGTAACACAAACATCTTCTATAAATCAATTTGCTATTCACAAATGACACATAATTATTTACACAATTGTAGCTAGCTGTGCTGATAGTACCTCCTTTTGTCACAGGTAACTTTACCCATGAGAAGATATCAGGGTTGAAAGGGGTATAGAAGTGCAAAACATCAGCAGTAGTAGAATTTTAGAATTTTAAGACTCCTGTACCAAAATGAAATAAATGTGTGTATGAATTTTATATATATCTATATCTACATATATATGTTATATTTCATACACACATATATGCAACATATGTGCACACAAGTTCATGGTAAGTGATGACCAAAAAGCACTTTCTTCAAACTCAGTTTTTCAAAGACAAATATGTTGAAATACAGAGTCACCAAAGAAAGTGTAAAACCTCTGTTTAAGTGTTTTGTACAGATATCAAGCCCCCCCATACCCTTGTATGTGGGGAACTGCATCCTCACATCCCTGCTACCTTAATTATACTAAGTCCAAGATTGCACAATACTGGAGAAGAGATGAAATTCCTTTAACCCTATATTCTGTGATCTCACAGCTGTCAGGACTTTGCTAATGTACTCTTCCATTGATGTGAATGCTTTTCAATCAGTTTGATTCAAATAACATGCGTTCAACAGGAGTGCCTTTCACCTGTATAGTGGGGATTAATAGATAGAACCATATCCACTTTCACATCTGATCCCTCTACTAATAGAATCCCCTAATATAAACACCATAATTTTCCAGACTAACCCATTTGTTTCCCCTTCCCTACTTGAAGTGTCTTCCTCCTCCTGATTTCAACTCTTACAACTATATATATGAGAGAAGGGTGATATAGCATGAGGGGCAAAAGTCAAAATATGTTTAACTACAGAGCAAAGGGTAAAGGAAATCACAAGGGCCTTGGGTTCAAATACCAGCGAATTACTTTTTTTTTACTAGAGATTCTTTTACTAAATGTTTGTACAAGAACTTAATAGTAACTCACAGATGACTAATTACATGCCAGAATGCCCTTACTGAATGTGGTGCTTATATAGTGAGTTTAATCATTTTTTTTTGTTCTAATGACAAGTTGACTTTTGCGCCAGTTCTTTGTATGTCCAGATTTCGTCCTATAGTTAATTATGTTTAATATGATTGTATGGCCATACGTGTTCGCCTGTCTTGTTTCCTACAAAGCACAGTACCAGCCATTTCTTATGCAGTGACATTATTAACTCAAGGATAGCACAGGAGCATAACTCATCAGAGGACTGGAATAGGGTTTTATATCATTTTTATTACTTTCTTACTGTCAGCTAGTTATTAAAGTGACAGTGTTAAACAGCGTATCCCTTCACATTCTAAACAGTACAATTAACATGAGTTGTGTTCTTAATTAATGTGTAACTTGGTATAAATACTTAATAAAAGGATGTAAAAATCAGTTCTCCATCATTCAGTGACAAGTGGACTCATGCTGCACTGGAATGTCTTAATATGAGAGGGTGGTAAGGAATGCTTGTTTTTAAGAGAGAGAGCTGCCAAACACGGAAGGCTAAAATTCAGGTTGTTTTAAGATTGCCAGTCTGTTGAAAAGCGGAGAACTCTAGTTACAAAAGCATTTGGATGACAAATTAAACTGAAGTCCCATCTGCCTGAGTTGATGATAGCACAGATGGATTCAAAAGATCCCATGCCATTTATCAAAAAAAGTAGATGAAGGTCCCTGGTGCCCTCACCATATTCCCAGTGCCAGTCTGAATATCACCACAGGTCTCCTCTGAAAACAGGCTGCTGGCGAAGTGGCACTAACCCAATCAACAAATGGTGAATAAATAAAATTAAATAAAAACTGTTACAAGTGCTATCCATCCTATAAATAGGATCAATTACCATTAAATATGACCTTAGCACTTTAAGAGGAATTGGCAATAAATACTTAAAACTAATCAGTTGGTTGTTTTGACTGTAACAATGAGTCCTACAAAATAATGTTTATTTTGACAGCATCTAAGTATTTTATGTGTGTTATAAAGATAGGCAGGCCATTCCACTCTGATCACTTTAGATGCATGTAAGGATGTTACATTTATCAGGAGCCACTTTGTGGGTTAATTTTTTCTGACAGAAATTTGTATTAATGTATCAGTCAGGCCAGTTAAAAAAAATCTGTCCACATGACTGGTCAAAGTGTAAGTGAAAGGTGATAAAACATTTACAGTGGTTTCCATAAGAGTTAAAAGTTAGACAAAAATAATTAAATAATAGATTCCAAAACAAGCTAGGAAGCCATTATGCTTTATTCCTTAAATAGATGTAAGGATGATAAAACCGACAGACTAAAGAGACTTTTTAGCAGTAATTAAATGCAGCTACCACCCAAAGTTCTGTTTAACTAATAAGACACAGTGAATTTGCCACCATCATGAGATCAACAGCAAGTTAATAAGAATGCATTTAAAAAATTAACCAGCATTAGTGTGGAGCCCCACTGATGTCAAATACCCTTTTAATTGCATGTATTTTTGTCAATACTCTCATATAATTTTAACCTTGTAAGTCAAAACAGTGGCAAATCCATAAACCTTACACCTTTGGCAGTACAAAATGGACCTCTGCAGTGTACCACATATACTTCTGCATATTAAACCATGTCCATACATATCTGCTGAAGTCTACCTGTGCAAGGAAATGAGAGGATGAAAATGTGAGAAGTCTGACCTAGATAAGCCACGTGTTCTTAGTTAAAGGAAAACTGCACCGTAGAACTCAAAAAATATGTTTTTTAGTCTATCTCTGTTTTATACAAGCAGTCCTTACAGCTGGGCTTCTGGGACATTCGAGTTTACTCATTTCTATCAAGATTTACCCATAATGGTGTAACCCAGCTTCATGGCATAGAGGGATAAATCCATGACTATGTCCCAGATGACCTGTGATCGGTTAGTGGGACAGGCACTGGAGGGGCCAGGTAGAGAGGATGTGAGTGCAGGCCTGTGTTCAGTCAGTAGGGCAGGCACTGCAGGGGCCAGCATGTGAGTGCAGGCCCAACACTGGCTTATATCTTTGGTGGAAAGAAAGTGGCTTGACTGTCTATGTTGGTGATACTTACCAACAGGTGAGTGGTCACCCACTAACTCAGTTTAGCTTGCCTAAGAATTTGCTGATAAGGTGCAGGTGGGAGACAGCCATTGGGTAATTCATGGGAAGACCAAGAAAAAGGGTGTTTTGTTTGTTCTTGAGAGTGAACTAATCTGATCATGAGAAAATATCTTCAATAAAGGACACACATATTTAATATCTTGGTATGTCAGTCTTGAAGCTTCCAAAATGTTACTGCATAAAATGGCACATTTTAAGAATAACAGTTCAGAAGGTAAGGGAAATTGGCAATAAAACATAATTGGGTGTGGATACTTGGTTTACCCACAACCAGCCATGAGTAATTGTTATTATATAATTCTGTCACTTTTGTGTAATATTGTGGATATTTTTTTATTTACTTTTACGCAGTAAGTCATATATTCTTCTACAATACAGCAATGAAAATAGCTCTTTAGCTTTTACTTCATGTTATAAATTGCTTTATTTTTCTAAACTTTTATTTCAACTTATGCCTTGCTTTCTGTTTTCATTCTGACTTGTGTGTTTCATATACATTTGTAAACCAGGTAAGCACACTTGGCACAATTGTCCCTTTTCAGGGGTAAACCAGGAGCATTGTCTGGCAAAGTGATTTACTCAGAATCACAGGGCAGACAAATGGAGAGAGAAGGAAACAAACCCTGTACCTTTTCTGTAGAGGAAGCAACAAATTAACAGCTAAGAGCCATAATCCCACATACCGACTGCCAGGCGTACTTTTTATTTTTTATTTAATAATTAATAATAAAGAAAGAAATAAAAAATAAGGTAAGCTACAAATGAAATATACTGGTATAGAAAGAAATATGTTTAAATACTGTTTAAACTGCCTTTTTTCTGTAAAGAAAGGCAAATATTAAGTTTAATTTAGTAGTTTATGGAAGCAAGATTTTTAAGGTGGCATAAACTTCTCTGATGAGGTAAATTTAGGAGATGCAGAACAAGCCCTCCATTTGCTACCTTTTTTTGTTTTTGGAATCACAAAAGATAAGATTGCCTTCTTTGTTGGAGACTTAACACTTATTTGTAACAAAAACACACGTCCATCTACCTACTTAACTGAATTAACTAGTGGACACTTCAGCAAGGAGTCTTTATTCCTCCCACAGGGAAGAGGTGTCAGAAAGAGAGAGAGAGAGGGAGACCCTCCTAGATGTGCTAGCTAAAGTGAGTTTATCTGGACTAATCCTTTATATTCTGTTTCTCATTAGTCCTGTCACCCTCTGGGTCACAGGTAGGACAGCAGACCTG
>NC_056742.1:534676281-534688781 GCF_019279795.1 Protopterus annectens | reverse complement strand
GTTTTGTTCTTGGTAATTCCAGTGATTTATTTATTTATTGCAGTCTGATAACCAATTAAGTAGACTGATTGGCCAAACTTTTTCAGCCACAACCTCAGCCATAGAGGCAACAAGCTGAAGAGAGTTATATCAATCCATAGGTAGGACAAATGCTGTACACTGTTAGGATGCAAATATATTATGTATAGTAACATATATATCTCAGTAAAGTTTCTCATTCAAATACTAAGCACAGTAGTGAATTAGATTTTCCTGGGTTTAAACTTCACATGCCCAGAATGTACAGTTGTCATGAGGACCCACATGGACAATATAGCAAATATGGTTAGTGTATATACCAGAAGAGATTGTGTATGTACAGTTGGGCAATATTCATTGTATATAGACTAAAAGAAGTCAAATAACCACCATATACAGTCAAAAGAAAACTGAGACGCCAACAATAGTATATAACTGTAATTCATTCAATGTCGGTAATGCATCTTGAATGGTTCAAAACGTTCACCCATTATCTCTGAAGCAGGTACAAGCTGCTTCAGGTGACAGACACACCTTAAGTTTAGACTTCTCTGTCTTCAGGGGCTGTTATTGTCTAATGTCTTGCGTGGGATGGATCCAGATGGTGGGACTTAGTTTCGGAATGCTTTTCCTGCTATAGATGTTTTGAATTTTGGTCTAATGAGGGGGATGACTCCAAACTGTTCTTAAGTGAATGACCCTTGTTGTCTAAGTTTAAGTTTCAATGGTCTTACTTTTAAACTTATCTGTATGCAGAGCAAAGGGGATAGAAGGGTCTAGACTTAGGCTCAATTAACTTTGCTCAGTAAAGTTAGTTATTGCATTCCCATCATGTTGTCTAAGATTGAAAAGTATTAATTATTTTATTTATTTTTTATTTTATTTTACATTTGTTTACTGGGAAAGTCTGACTGGATATATGTCCATTTTCAGCAGAGGCCCAGGCAGAAAAGCTCTAGAAAGCAGAGTACAAATACATTAGGAACAATAGAAACAGTAGAAAAAGTAGTGAATGGTATGTAAGCTAATCCACTTAGGACTTCTCTTGGCGTTGTTCATATACACAGAATTTTGTTTATTGTTTGAACATTTGCTGCGCTGGAACTTTTCCAAGTACTGCTTCTTATGAACAGTCTTACTCACTTATTTTCATTGAGTCCAGTCTGGTTCTGGTATTTCTGTACAAACATAATTATGGAGCTGTGTATGCTGTAATAGACTCTAAAGTTACTCTGTATTGTAACAGACAAAGAAAATAATTTTTCTCAATTTCTAACATAGTATTAGTATTTTTTCCTGGGAAAAATATTGGTAAACGCCGGGTTTTGAATGTCTGAGAATTGAAAAAACTGTGGCATCTTTATGGAATTTGGCAATGAAGGCTTAAAAACCAATTCACTACAATATGTATTTCCTCTGAAGTTTATTTATATTATTGCCAGCTTGCATTCTTGAATGTTCTGTGCCTATGCAGATGAAAGTTACAATTAAATCATTGTAATGACCAGAAATTACATTAAAAATCATAGGTATAATACTTGTAAAACACAAGACTATAAAATATAGAAAGAAACATGACTGAATCTTTTCCAAAATGTACACATTTCCTGTATTGACAAATAGAAGAAAATTAACTTTTATGGCATGAGTTAGTATAGGGTCAGAGACAATGTAATCCTTGTCTGTATACCATCTGAGTGGTTTGGTAGCTCAGATTAGAGAGTTAAGGTTATAAACTGTTAATAGATCTCATTCTCTAGACATGGGTTTGGTTTACTGTTTCCATTTGCCTAGTCAATGTCTCTGTCCAAGCAGTTTAACTAACCAGTGCTCCCAGGTCCAAGTCATTTAACTAGCCAGTGATCCCATGCCCAAGTTATTTAACTAGCTAGTGCTCCCAGGTCCAAATTGTTTAACTAGCCAGTGATCCCATGTCCAAGTCATTTAACTAACCAGTGCTTCCGGGTCCAAATCATTTAACTAGCCAGTGATCCCATGTCCAAGTCATTTAACTAGCTAGTGCTCCCAGGTCCAAATCATTTAACTAGCCAGTGATCCCATGTCCAAGTCATTTAACTAACCAGTGCTCCCAGGTCCAAATCGTTTAACTAGCCAGTGATCCCATGTCCAAGTCATTTAACTAACCAGTGCTTCCAGGTCCAAATCATTTAACTAGCCAGTGATCCCAGGTCCAAGTCATTTAACTAGCTAGTGCTCCCAGGTCCAAATCATTTAACTAGCCAGTGATCCCATGTCCAAGTCATTTAACTAGCTGGTGCTCCCTGGTCCAAGTCATTTAACTAGCCAGTGCTCCCAGGTCCAAGTCATTTAACTGGCCAGTGCTCCCAGGTCCAAGTCATTTAACTAGCCAGTGCTCCCAGGTCCAAGTCATTTAACTAGCTGGTGCTCCCTGGTCCAAGTCATTTAACTAGCCAGTGATCCCAGGTCCAAGTCATTTAACTAGCCAGTGCTCCCAGGTCCAAGTCATTTAACTAGCCAGTGCTCCCATGTTGCCCCTGAGAGGAGGTACCTAGTTACCAGGTGAATGAAAATAGGATGCACTTTTTGTTGTTTGTACCGTCAGGGAACAGATATTGCTAGATGCCTGAGACTCACGACTTTGGGATTTCAAAGATGCAAGAGAAGCCCAAAAATACCAAGACATTAGCTACCTGGGAGATTTAATCCCATTTATTTATTTACGTTTGTTTATCGAGATAGTCTGACTGGGTTAACAAAAGCAACCCCTTTTCACTGAAGGCTCATGGGAAAGGTTTCATAGATCAATATGAAAAAGATAAAGTACACAGTAGGATAACATAATACAAAGTCAGCTGATTAACAAAGTAGCAAAAGCAGGATAGAATCGAACAGATTTACAACTGCATTGATAGCTTACCACAGTTACACATGCAAAGCATTATTACTAATGAATTTATTTACTTTTTTATTGAAAATAATTCTAATACTTAAACATAATCTTTGTACATAGAAGACCAGACATAATGAATAGGGTCACAAAACACAGTTTCAGTATAATAAACCAGAATAATCCTATGGGCTAGGCTTGTAAAGGCTCCAGGGCCATTAGCCTAGTACACACCTATGAACATATATGCTTTAAATAACCAATTAAATGAGTTGAAAAATAGTCTAACAGAGCAAATTAAAAGTTTAGTCATTTGAATGTGATAGAAGTACCCCTAACAGGGTCAAAGTAGACCCACCTGCAAAGATGCCAAAAGAGGGGTCTCAGATTCACTTGTCGGAATCAGGGAATGGTACGTAAAAGAAATTTTGCCTCATGTTTCCAGTCCACCACATGGAACCGCCTGCAGTCCCTTTTCTGTTGATCTGACGTAGGATCTCAGCAAATTGTTATATAAGCAGGATGCAGGTTGTATGCACATTATGAAGAGCAGGGCATATGATGGGCAACATCTTAAGGGCACATCTGGGAGTGATTGGAAACTGGTGCACGTCCTGCAAAACCAGACTTAAATGACTTGTTTGAGAAGAATCAGTCAGTATTCTGGCTGCAGAATTTTATTCCTTTCACACTCACTTCAAATTATGATCCATGAGCCCAGACAACAGGGCATAACTAATCTAGGCAGGAGACGACCAGAGCATTAACCACCAAAACGATGATGGTATAATCTGGATAATGGTCTTCAGGTGGGAGTAAGATGTCTTTCTGACTGCTGATGCTGGTGTCTTAATGTTAGCCTGTCATCAATAACCACAGCCAAATCTTGGACCCGAGAAACAGATTACTCTTATAAAGTAGTAGAAGGTATGATATGTAAACAGTGGCATAAATCAGCATGATCTCAGCATTTTTAGGTTGAGCTTAAGGTGACTTAATTTCCATAAGTGGAACCCAAGCAGTCCTCAAGGGTGGTAAAATCGGGCAGCTGATCCTGAGACTTTTATAACTGAGTATTATCAGCACATGGTTAACAGTAATTAATTATATCTGTGCATAATAACCTCTGTTATCAGCAGCTTGTACAGCGTGAACATAACAGTAATCAATTATGTCTGTGCATAATAACCTCTGTTATCAGCAGCTTGTACAGCGTGAACATAACAGTAATTAATTATATCTGTGCATAATAACCTCTGTTATCAGCAGCTTGTACAGCGTGAACATAACAGTAATTAATTATGTCTGTGCATAATAACCTCTGTTATCAGCAGCTTGTACAGTGTGAACATAACAGTAATTAATTATGTCTGTGCATAATAACCTCTGTCATCAGCAGCTTGTACAGCATGAACAACAGAGCAGTCAGAATTGGACCATGGGTACTCCACACTCCAGGGGAACATGCTAGAGGCATTAGCCCCAGCTAACACCCCTCTAGAAGTGACCAGAAAAGTAACAAGGAAACCACTCCAGTATAGTACCTGAAAAGCCACAGCAAGATTTCAGACATCTAATAAGGATCCCATGGTCAGTGGTATTAAACACCACTAAGGGAGCAGGTAGGACTAAGCTGGAACATGTTCATTTTACAAATGTAGAATGAAAATCAGAACACACTGATTATGAATAATTTTCAATACCAAACTGGATCTACATGTGAAAAACAAGAAATATTTAATGTAGTCATAAGTATCAGGCTGAGTGAATCATTCTTTTATCACCTGATGCCTTTTGATTTGATTTAACTTCAAGTTACATATATTTACTGGAGGGTTTCTAGAAGTAAAATGACTCAGTAAACATCACAGAAAAGTATGGTGTAATCTTAGATTTGGGTGGGGCATCTGTCGTTGTTTGTGTGGTGAATGGATAAATACAGTGGATAGGGAGAAAGGTTCTTGTTAGTCTGACATTTGGCTTAGAGGATTAAGAAGCTGTTTTCTGTGGTCCAGTGGTGCAGGGTTTGATTCTCACAGCCACCATTACCTAACTGTATTATTCTGAGTAGGTAAATCAGACACTGCTGCTGGGCCGAGTTTAAAACAGGTCCATGGAGATCAATGCTCTAGTCCGGAGAACAAATAAGAACTAAATTACACTTGTGTTTTATGGCGAGGGATGTATTCTGCATTGACAGACTGAGCAACTGTTACTGCTGTGATTTGGAAGAGTTACCCTTGAGGGTCTTGGTCATCTCCAAAGGTTACTGTTTTATTACAGCTGTTAGGCTACTAAACACATTGGGTGGGTGATTTTTAGCTTTCTTGCTTTGTATTTTGATGACTGATGTAAAGCTCATTATTTCATTATGTTGTGATCCTTGAAGAACAAGGGCTGTAATGCAAACCACATTCCTGTATATTATATCACATTGCTGTGATCTCCACCCCTTACAAATGTGGTGTGTGCACGATGATCTTTGTGACAGGACAGCATACATTGATGGTCACTGCAGAACAGCCCTTCTAATCCAGATTTTAACCAAATATGGAACCTTAATTGCCGACTTCTGTGGATCTTTACTGGACATCAGCAGTGGGAGAACCAGTCTATCAGATGCCTTTGTGTACGAGTCTACAGTCCATACATCCCAACTGTACAGATTTTCACAGAATGTCCAGATCTTTGCCCCATATTTTTTGTCCATTTTTCATAAAAAATGTGGTTTTCTGTCAAATTAGTGACAAATCATTAAAGACTGAAGTTAGAAAATAATGACAGACATTTGAGTTTCAGACTTCATACCCTTCAGGAAATTCATGCTAATGCAAAACCTGTTATTCTATCAACTTTCTAAGTTTGTAAGAGCAATATTTAAAAACTGTCCCTATTTTTGGGCCTTTGGCCCACTTTTATTCATGGCTTTGTCGATATTTCTTACTGTAGAGGGTTGAGAGAAATGGTCTACACAGAAGCTGCTTGCAAACAAATGTTTGAACAGTTTCATCTTTTGAACGAGTATACCTTATCTGTTTTGTGGGTGATCTTTTAAATCATTTCCCACACTGTTTAAAAATGTTCTGACTGTGTAACCTGACATCATTTGAATGTGGACATTTACAATGTATCTTTAGTGGTTGCCCCCACCTAATTAGTGTAAATGAAAATAACTTGAGATCTTTTTTGCCCAAATGTTTCCTTTGACTCCGTGAAAGTATGTTTGATGTCAGAAGTGGAGTTTTAGAAGCTGTGCGACTTTTATTTCTCTCTAGGTTACACACAAAATTTATTTATCACAGAGTTTGTTAGGGATATGGGCACAGAGGGAGTATCAGTCATGGGAAATGGGTAAAGGACTTGATTAATGCACATTTGTCCTGATGTTTTATATTGTTAAAGCCACAAGAGTTAAGTAGGCCTGCTGTTACAAGTGTCATATTTTAGCTCACACTGCTCGGGATCCTTAACGCTCTCTGTGTGTTAAATTATTTGGAGTTTGCACATTCTAATTACTTAATTTCATTTGTCTTTTCTGCTGTCGGAAACAGTCTGACCCTTTTTGACTTTTTCTTTTACAAAGAGAGCACCTCTTAGTCTGTATATTTTGCATTGTGGAAGTCACATGTTCTAAGACTTCATCTTCTGGTTTCTGTGAGTTCTTGTGGGCATAATTGTGACAAATTCAGGGCCTGAAAGACAGAGCTTTGCAACACAAGTGAGACACCGCTTATATTTCAAAACTGAATACTTGAACTAAAAATAGCATATTATGAGCTTCACAAACATTTGGGTAGTTCATTTATTTATTTAATTAGTTAATTAATTCATTAATTTATTTATTGTGGGGCTGAAACAAATAATCTTATTTTTGAAGCAGTGAAATTTCTAGATTTATGCCTGTCTTTTTGATAGCGACATCATTCCACTGAACAGACTGCCATGCGAACATTTAATATTCCTTGCTGATTTATTGTGCATCTCTGATTTCACTGGTAGCTATGTCATTATATGATGCCAAAGAGTCTCTAATACTAGCCCTGTTTTCATTTTTACTACCCATCCCTTCGAACTACTAGCATTTTTCATGCTTATCTGCTTACACATGTATCTGTACACCCATTTTATTGCTTTCAGGATTATAAAGTTTTGCACTTTGAATGTCCGCTGTCATCTAGATGGATTTTGATGTCTTTTGCGAGATGAGTTGTGCATTACTGACTTGCTAGAAAACAGTATATTATAAGTATGAAAACGCAGATTACATGCCTGTCAGCACCAGAGGTTGAATTACATTTTACATGATTCATTACCTGCAGGAATATACTTGCAGCTATTTGTTTAAATGTGGCTTTGTTTCAAACTGCCTGTAGAATATTGCACAAACTGGAAAGACCAAAACAGGGGAATTGCTAAAAGATGGAACCACAGTCACAAAATCTCCTAAATAACACTGCTGATAAAACTAATGGCTTTAATATCATAATTATAAAAGTTATTTAAACAGCAGCTTATCTGACTTGTGTGAATAAGAGCTCACTTAGGGTCTGTACTCGCTTGTAATACAAAACCAGTAGCTATATATAGCCCGTTTATCAGATAACAAGCAAGATGGATACATCAAAGTGCATGACTGTCTTAGCCATGTCCCTGGTGTCCTTTGTGGAATTAATACCCACTTCCTTTACTTGAAAAGAGAAGTTACAGTTTCTTAAGGAAAGTAAGGCACAGTATAATAGAAAACTGAATTTCTTTTAGTCCCACAAGAAGGCTGAAAGTAGATTCTTTTAAGATTAGGGGGTGTCAAGGAAGAGCTTTTGGGTGTAGCAACCGCCAGGTGATACAATGTATACTACTGTGATGCTGTAGGCTGGAGCCAGCATTAACTTCACTATATTTTATTATGTAGAATTTCAGCAGTTGTGAAAGTGAAATGTGTGTGTTATTCTGGCAAGTTTTTGCATCTAAGCAATGAGTTTTTAACTCCAATAAATAATTTCATACCTGCCAGGCCATACAGTTTATTGCAACACCCCAGAGATGTGGTCGGTCATAGACCATGCGTTGAAGGTGCATCTAATCTCCCCTTTTTCATCTCAGTAACTGCATCACACTATGGGGTGTAGTAGGTGTAACATGAGGATACAACTCTCATAAGCAGCTATCCCCATTACCAAACTTGCCTGTTGGGGAACTGATTCTTTTCCTAGGTGTTCTGGTTTCCACTGGAGAATCTCACAGCAGAGGACATGCCTCAAAGACACACACACACACACACACACACACACACACACACACACACACACACACATATATATATATATATATATATATATATACACACACACACACACACACACACACACACACATATATATATATATATATATATATATATATATATACATACACACACACACACACACACACACACACACACACCACACACACACACACACACACACATACACACACACACACACACACACACACACACACACACACACACACACACACACACACTGCTTCTCCATAAGACTGGAAAACTGACAGTGTCACTCTTTTTTTCCTATATGCTGCTGGCTTCTTTATCTCCTGGGCTACTAATCAAACCTTGATCTGCTGGGTTGTATTCAGGGTTTTATCCTTCTGTGTTTGTGAAACAATAATGAGAAGACATACTATGGATGCTTTTATTATGCTTTGCTGATGTAATGAGAACTTGGCACTGATATATTCTCATCTAAAGATATTGTGTTGTCCTGGCTGTACTGTGATGTGAACTGTTACTACTATGGCATGTGCAGTCTGTACTCTGTCTTGTTTACTGACTTTTATGTTACATAGTCCTGTTCAGGGCCAGATTAAAGCAGATGCTGGTGGAGTGGCAATTCCAGGCCCACAGTCTAAAATAGGCCTGATCTCTACCACAAACCCCAAACCTCAACTTTTATTTTTTGAAAATCAACGTATTTTTTTAGAAATGGATGATGCTCTATGCATACACTCCTTACCCTTTGCTTAAAAAGCAAAAAAGCAAAGCTCACCAGCTAGTAAAGCGTGTTTGCCTCACAATGATGTGCTTAGCCTAATGTCAACATACTGTGTTACCTTTAGGTGCCTTTTGTGATGCAACATGATTGGAGGGTACGTAGGTTAGAGGTCAATATAATTTCGTTTGCTGGTAACCTCTTACTGTAATAATTTTGCACTTTTTGTCGCGACAACATTGACACTTCCTAGAAAGGTGACATAGATTCAGAGACTATCATTATTTGATAACCCGAATCCGTGCTAGTTTTATACAAAAATAAATAAATAAATGAAGGAAAGCTGTTATCTGTCAAGAGCAATTACCCAGTGACTTTACTAAAACCTTGGAATAGTTGAAAGGAAATCTAATTATCAGGGGTGGCCTGGTTTTCACTTTGGCATGAGACACTGACTGAAATGAAAGTATTAATGTGAGACACCAGTTAAAGGGAACATTTCTGGAGAAACACCTCAGTCATTCCCATACCTTTTATCAGTCTCTGATTTAGCAGTTTGTCCCTGAATTTCATCTTATAATTTAGGTTTGTACATCAAGCTTTCATAGCCTGCCCCTGTCTAGTAGGGACATAGGTGCCAAACCAGAGGCATAATTGTGATTTTGCATTCATTGGTCCAACTTACATTTGAATAGGGTTAGGGATGATCTTTGCCTCTCACAGATGGGAAGCCTGCTCCAGGGAAGGGCTAAAATTTGAGACTCATACCTGTCCCTTCAATATGTCCTGTTTGTGTTGTGCATGAGGTTTAGGTCCTTAGAATGGATATTTCTGATGCTATTTGTATTGCATATATTCAACTAATCCATCAGTGTGGGATCAGAAGATGCCTTGTAGGCTAGGCATAGATCATCGTGTCATAGTCTGTAGGAGAGTACAGTGATACAGATTTGAGATGGTCCATGTAGGACTTGTTGTTTACTCCCTGTATTCCTTTTGTGAGGAACCTCTGTGTTCTCTCAAGCTGTTTTAAGAGCCTGGTCAGGTATATGCCAAAGTGTGCCTTGTACTTAATGACTGGTCTGATGAGAGCTGAGTACAGTGGAGCACTGACCTCCTAGGACCTGGATTCCATGCTCTTAATTAGAAGTTGTGCAATATAGAATGTTTTTCCAACTACAGTAGACACATGGTGGTCAAAGGTCATGTTATTGTCAGCATATGTTCCAAGGGGTCTACTACACTTACTCGAATGGCCACATCACCGACTTTCACTTCACTGAGATGAAAAGACAGACAAACCAGAAGACCGACATCCAGAACACCGACTTTCCACTCGAGGTAAGTAACTGCTTGGCCATCCTGTTGAACTTTGCCCCTTACCCCTGCAGTAGTGCGATCTTTAGTTTAGACCCTTTAGTTAGGGTGGTGTGGGGGTGAAGCCCCCCCCACTTGGGGGGGGTGTGGGTTTACTTTTGTTCGTTTTTTTTTTTTTCGGGATGGCCAAGCAGTTACTTAACTTAAGTGGAAAGTTGGTGTTCTGGATGTCGGTCTTCTGGTTTGTTGGTCCTTTCATCTCGGCGAAGTGAAAGTTGGTGATGTGGCTGTTCGGGTAAGTGAAAAAGACCCGTTCCAAGATACCTGACCAATGGGTCTACTTTGGGAGTGTAGGCTGGCTGTTTTTCCAGAGGGTACTATTGCGCATTTTTTTGCATTGAGTTTTAGTCCATTGCTCAGGCACCAGCTGCTTGTTTGCATCAGGCCCTTTTGAAGGATATCTGTATCTTTTGGGGATTCAATGGCCATGCCTTAGTTGGCGCTTGTTCATAAACTTAGTCAATCATCAGCCCTTGATGCTGACTTGTCTTTTTTTTTAATTGTAAAACTGGTGTGAAATTGATTGGTATGAAACCAATTAAAAACAAAAGTCTCTTAAAGTATGCCAGTGTGATAATTATTTAACTGGTAGAGTAACTGTATTAGGCTAATAGTTATTCTGCAGCTTCCCATTAATGGGAAATTTAACCCAGGGATGACTGGTGATGCTATTTACTGACATGACTTCTCACCTGTACTCCCGCTCACCTGTACTCCCATGAATATAGTAACAGAACATGGGCAGCCAGCTCATATCCTGTAACTATGTTATCTGTGATTGGTTGCTCTAAGCAGTTGGTGTTAGTGCTTTTTGAGAAGGTTTCAATCATATGACTAGTGAGTACCAGGAGAACAACTCTGATCTTTGTGAACTGTTTTCTCTTACAGGTATGTGTTTTTTTCTTATTTGCCAGCAGGAAATCAGATAGATCTGTGGGCAGTGGTAACAGTAAACTATGTCTGCATCACAATACCCTTCTATTTTTTCAAATTTATTTTTACTGTGATTAAATGAGACTGAGTGCCATATAGCAGGAAGTTAAAATACATTACTGTGGCAGTTGTTTCTCCACTTGTGACAAGGAGACTTCACAGGCGCTCACTGTATCTTTTAAAGGGGGCAGTTTGTGGATATAAGCAAAGAACATTTAGGGTGACCATAATGAAGTAGCTATCAATGTGGTTTGTTGGAGGACACTGTGCAACACCTTATAGCTACAATGTGAAATAAACTGCTGCAACAATTTTATAACAACCTAACATCAGAGAACTGCACAGAAGGTAGACAGCGAGGTTGAAATAAATTAATGCGGTTATTGTTTCTTTCACTTTCATCATACTTGGACATCAGATGTGTACACAGAAAGTGTCTGTTTTTTGGGGTGGGGGTGAGGGGGCATATTGTACACAGTTAGCTACATAGTCTTGTATCTTTTATAAGTTCTTGATTTTTTACTTATAAACACTCTTAGTAGGACTGATCTATTGCCATTTATGTAAAGCTAACAAATCCAGTATGTCAAAGTCTTTTTTTGTTTCAGTCTGGACAGCACTTATTTTTCACTTGGGGGAATATGTAACTACGGCTCACAAAACGTTGTGAAATTTAATATACAGAGTATATGTATATTAAGTCTTCATTGGTCTAGGCATAGAATAGTTTTATTTGGCCAAGCAAGGCAACATTTCTGTTACTGTATGTAGCTGAAGGTCTAGATGTAATGACTAGAACATTGTAGTTGCATGTAAATCAGGACTAAGGTGAATGGAAATCACTGGGATAGAATCTCATTCTCTGTATTTTTTTATTGGAAATTGCCTGCAGGGGAGCGCATAATTGATTGTTATTATTATACAATTAATTCCAGTGTTTTGGGTGCTTTTGTTACCATAGTGTCACACTACTCTCGATTTCCACTTAGGGGTTATTTGAATTCTGCTCAAAAGGACATGTAAAAGAAATGTCCAGAACATATATGTAGTAGGTTCTCAATATGTGAGAAATAAGAAGCTTATATATTTCATCCCCCAAAATATTTTCACTTGTATGTATTTCCCAAGTGGAGCTGTCACATGTCAGTGCCTTGCTTTTATTTGGTTATGGTTGTTGTCCCAAAATCAACATTGAATTGACCTGAACGGCTGCATTAATTCCTGAGGGTTGAGTATGAGTGAGTCTTATGCACAGTTTGTTACTAATCCCGTTACTACCTTAAAGTTTCATAAAGAAAGCTGAATGGGTGCCA
>NC_056742.1:534668781-534671281 GCF_019279795.1 Protopterus annectens | reverse complement strand
ATCACTACCTGGACAGTGGTGCTCTCTTGGGTCAACTTGGTAGTCCCGCCTGGTGGCAGTTGTGAAATATGTGCTAGCATGAAGAAATATGTGATTGTTACAAGAGATGCACAAGACATTTGCATTTTCATTGGTGCAAATTGGATGGTAAAGTGCTGTGTACTAACTATAGTCTCTGTACTGTCTCACAACGATAGAATTTAAATATTATAGAATAACTTGGAAATCAATGGGAGTCAGCAAACTTTATTTAAACCTCCTGGAACTGTAAAAAACTGGTGGTTAAATTCATTGTGTTCTACTGTAGCATCTGCCGAGCAAAACTCCTAATTAGGCCAAGTTCAAGAGGGGAAATGCAATTAAAAACACTCTTGTATTCAGACTGAAGTCCATCAGACAACATCTCAGTCAATATTTACTATATTTTACAATTACAATGGGCTTCAAGCTGGTATACCTGATGTTGTCCCTGGTTTCAGCACAGTGAGGATAATCTGTGTTATATGTTAGCAGATAATGATAAAATCTTTTTGGCACATACCATGAAAGTGGAAACAGACACAAGGTTAAATGGGCAGTAACTTTGGCAACTGAAGTATGTCTTCATATTTGAACTCTTCCTAATTACACTGAAGTGCAATTTTTTTTTCATTCACTTATTTCCATCTCAGTTTCATTGCCATTGTTGAATGTTTGGTTGCAGGATGGGTCTCTTTTTCTGGAGGCTAGGGGTGCAAAGTTGGCTTACAGTATCTGAGCTGCAAGGACCCACTGTATAACAATGAAATAAGGCAAAGTCAGTGTAACCATTTTGATTGTGTTCATGATCCCAATTAATCCTAACCAGTCAAATCTGTGTAACTGCAATTTTCCGTCCTAGGTTGGGCAAGGGATCTGTGCATATGTGGGATCCAGAATGTGTCAGCCACAGTGCCTTTGTGAGAAAAGTCTCATGTCCAGAAGCAGTTTTGTTTCTGTTCATTTTTTTTAATTATTATTTGTTTTATCTTTAACTGCAGTTTGTGAATTGCCACACACATTATTACTTTCATTTGTCCTTTTGTACTTCAGTCCCATGTAGTGGTTTAACAGCATTTTTATTAGCCCGGCATAAAGATTCAAGCTTTTTCCTTTCTTCTGTTTTAGTGGCAAACATTGCATCTTCTAGGAACTTATTGTATTGGTATGTTTTTTTTTCTCCTAGTTTCTGAATATGTTAATAAACTACATTTAAAATGAAAAATGTACCGCACTAAGAAATAGAGAGAAATACTGACACTCCACAAAACATCCTGCCACCATCATCCAGAGGAATCGCTAGTTAAAGCCTTATAAAAGTACAATCAAGAAGGCATCTGCAATGGGTGGAGGTGGTGCGTAGCTAGCCCTTGACTAAGATGGACATTCAATATTTTCAGTCTTTGATTATGGGGAAGTAATGAAGTATTTTTATATATTTGTAACAGTGTTCTTTAACTTGAAAATGTAGGACAGAGAATTCATAATCTGTTCGCATGATGAAATGCTTAAAAAATGCATCCCAAAATGAAATAATGGCCACCCTCATGGTCTATGAGGTGGAAGCCTATAACTGAAGATCTACAAATGTAACAGGAGTGCATTGCAAATTTACAGATGAAATTAGCTGCTGCTATCTTAAATCATGTACAGCTACTGGAAAATTAGGTGCTGAAAACCATTTTGTTTTTATTTGTATTTGTTTTCTGGTGCAGAGCACTGATCTCTATGGCTCTTCTATTTATTTAATTATTGATTGATTGATTTATTGATTGATTTGTATTTGTTTCTGTGGACACTATCTCTGCATGTAATCAGTGCACCAACAGCACTGTACAATCCCAGCATAATCCACCCCAATGTAACAGTTCATGTTTTGTTTTACAATGTTTTGTTTTACACATGGCAATACACTGTGCTCACTGCTTGAGCCAACTTGTACCACCTACATTGCAATCCTTTTATCATAGTTAATAGATGAGATAATAAGCTTTATAAGTATGTAACAGTATGGATGTGGCCTGCACAGCTGCACCCACTGTTATTTTTATAAAAGAATATTGTATTTTAGTTTTGCAGAAGTTCAATATAAATATTAATATAAATAAAACATTTTTCTTATTTTGTGTTTTATGTCCTGATCATATTTTGGTTGTCTGTTCTTCAGTTTTTGTTTAAAAGTTGACATCCCACAATTCCATCGGAGTGGGTGGGGCTACATAATTATGTATGCAAATTTTATGTTAATCAGCATGTGTATGTATGTATGTATATATCTGTGTAT
Source organism: Protopterus annectens (assembly GCF_019279795.1). NCBI lineage: Eukaryota > Metazoa > Chordata > Ceratodontiformes > Protopteridae > Protopterus > Protopterus annectens. Next base: position 534,668,979 of record NC_056742.1, on the reverse strand, counting down.
ATATATATATATATATATATATATATATATATATATATATAGATAGATAGATAGATATACATATATATAATGGGTCTACTTCAGTAGACTGAAAGTTTACTTACCTGACTTTCAGTTAGGCCGACAACTGCACAAAACCGACATCCCAGCCCAGAACACCGACTTCCCACTCCAGGTAAGTAACCGCTTGACCACCCT
>NC_056742.1:534628781-534663781 GCF_019279795.1 Protopterus annectens | reverse complement strand
TCATAAAAATAACACTAAAGTCTCCATGAAATATAATTTTGGCAGTAGTGTTGGCTATAGAAACCATGAAGGTGATGGATATTCAGTTTAGAAGTGGTTTGGGTAACCCCTTGATCATAATATGATCATATTAAGGTAATCCTTTCAATCAGTAGCTACTGTAGGAATAAAGATTAATATCTTATCAACGATACTACGTTGGTAATTATTGATAAATTAATCAGGATCTCAAGCACTGAGACTGGGAGACCATTTTCAGTCTCAACTGTGTGAATAAAAATTGGCAGCTGTTATAATAAAATGTATTATCCAATAAATGAGTACATCCCGTTAAACAATCAGAGGCCATGCAACAAAAATAATACCAGTCCATGATGGCAAAGTTTGTTACAGAATTTAAAAACAACTCAAAACCAAAGGTTTGTGTAAAAGCTAAAAAATGCTTCATTAGATAAAAACAGGGCCTTCTATAAACATAATAAAAAGAATCAGAGCAGCAGTGAGATATAGTAAGGGAAAGTATGAATATAACCTAAACAGTTTTGTTACCAATGATAATACATATTTCAATGAGTACACCAGGGACTATAATAACAAGAATGGATCCAGTATTGTCCTACGTAATAAGGATACAGCAGTTTATAATACTGGACATGTTGTTGGGCAATTTGATAAGAAGTTGCCTGAGTATTCTTACATTGAGGGGCTGTTGAACTTAGAGGAAAGATTCCCACCAGAAGGGCCTTGTAATTAAGGAGGAATGGGTGAAAGATGCACTCACTATGATTGAAAAGGACTCTGCCCCAATCCCTGATGAAATCAATGAATATTTAACATACATGACCAAGGATAGCATGGGGCCATCCCTGAGATTAAGAAAGAGTCCCAGTATAAGCAAAACCTGCAGTGGTCAAAAGGTGCAGTTTACACAATTGCAACAATGTCATTCAGAGTCATGTTTAGCCACAGTGAGGAAGACCTCATTATTGGCTAGGTTGTATACCTCTGAATCACTGGCCATTACTGCCACTGCTAAACAGCACTTCTCATCTGTAATTACCACCAGTGGCCCATCCATTGGGATGGCAGAAGTGCCCTCTTATTCACTCTTTCACAAACATGCAGATATTCAAACATTCACACATGCACTCACAGACACTCCCACACTCACATTCATAGACATTCAGTATACTTGACACACCATCTTACTTGATTGCACTCCTGACACACTCGCCCACTCACCAATTCACCCATACACAGTCACACACACACACACACACACACACACACACACACACACACACACACACACACACACACACACACACACACACACACACACACACACACACACACACACACACACACACACACACACACACACACACACACACACACACACACACACAGCCACACGCACACACACACAGTCATTTTAGGCTACTCATACCCCTGTAGACATGCACATACCCTGTCACACACATACACACACTCACACATCTCCTTGCCTCTTGCTTGAACTCACCTTTAACTTGATCCCCCAGTTAATGTACAGCATTTTGGCTGTGTTCATTAACATGTCCGGACCTGCTAATTTATGCTTGCCTGCATAACTCCCTTCCCATAGTAATTTCTGGAGAGACCACATGGCTAATTAACATTAGCTGCTTTCCTGGAATGCCTTATTAGCATGTAGCACAGCTGTGGAGATGGTCCATCTTGGTAACTCTACTGACTGTGTAGAATGACTGCTTTGGACCTGTTTCTGAATCAGAAAAAGTGCACCCCAATGATTGGCCACCCATGAAATGGATTACCACTGTTGGCAATCCTTTCTGAATCCCATGGCATGACTGTTAATGTTATATCTGAAAACATTAAAAATATGTTCCACATAAATGGAAGCATGCTCATGTTATCCCTATACATAATAATGGCACAGCGGATAAAAGTAATAATTATAGACATGTCAGCCTTACTAGTATAATCTGCAAAACCTCTCAAAAGGACATTATTAAATAATTTGGAAAATATCTTGAATCTTAAAATAATTGATATATATCAGCACAGTTTCACAAAGCGAAGATCTTACTTGACAAATCTGATAACTTTCTGTTTGGAAGTTACAGATGCAATTGATATGGATCTACCAGTGGATATCATTTTTTTCTAGACTTTTCTAAGGCTTTCAGCTCTGTCCCTTTTAAGATCATAATACATACTATAAGACAGTATGACATTACTGAGTGTTTAATTTCACAGATTAATAATTGACTAAAGGACAGAATAACCACAGTAGTAGTAGCTAGGTCATTTGGAGTCCAGGAAGACGTCTTCATTTGCCCTCCTCCACACTGCAAACAGGGAAAGAATTTTTGAACAAGTGTTGGAAAAATGCCTTGACAACAACTTTTCACAAAAACATAGACTAGGATGCTCAAAAGCAGTCCAAACAGAAACTTTTATTGAAAGTTTAAAGCATTTTTAAGAGTTAATCTTTTAACTGTCATGTATTGCATAACCAAACACAATACAGCTTAAGCAATTTAAACAAACCCCAATGATAGTAAAAATAAAGCAGAATTCAACACAATCCACATCTCTTTACAGGTACATTCCAAATGCCAACAGCAGTATCACAAATTATAGTATTAATTAGCTTGGTAAATATGAACTGCAACACAGAAAAACATAAACTAATTGTGTCTGTGGTACAGAGAGAAAAATCATGACCAAAGAAAGAAGCAGTTAAAATATACATCCTGACCCTTCAAAATATTTCTACATATATGCTGCACAAAAAAGCACAGTGTGCATTGCGACACCATTTGTACCTGAAGTGTACACCACATTGACGGCTCCGTGTAACGCAATGTTTCAATAATCAGTGCTAGCAAAATAAACACTGGATCGTCTACACAATGTGTGGTTTATTGTACGTCTACACAATGTGTGGTTTATTGTACATCTACACAATGTGTGGTTTATTGTATGCTAACAGCCCCAGTGGCATAATAAGATACCACTTACACAGTATGTATTTACTGTTTAGCAACAGGGGTGTGCCCTACTAGACAATATAGGCTGTACCTCCGAGTGCCTTATTTCCATTATAAAGAAACCCCCCAAGACCTAACAAATAAATTAAGATAAATGCAAAGTATAAGCAAGTAAGAAACAGAAAGAATAAAAAATTACTGGAAAAAAGAAAAAAAATGGTCCCTTGGATTAAATTGCTTCTGACAGTATGAGTCATACAGGGTTTATTTCATACACGTAAGGTACATGGTTTGATTCTTATCTTTGGGATGATAAATTTGGCTAGGCTTAAAATGGTGCACAAGGGTAGAAAGCCTAGTAGTAACCTATGAACTGAGATACACACACACATGCACACACACCACACACACACACACACACACACACAAACACACACACAATTCTTTTGTTACTGCACAAAACAAACCATGATAGCTGTATATCCAGTTCTCATACTTGTCATCAATAAAGGAAGTCTCTGAGCTAAAACAAGCTTCATTTTAATTAAAACACACATTTTATAAAAGCTCAGTAGTAATTCTAAATATCAACTATAATAACTATTTGTATATTGTATTACATATACCTTTCCTATTTTATGATAATCTTCACACCAGGGGAAGAAGAAAGGCTTCCAAAGCCCTGCACCAATCTTTGCCTCAGACATACAGTATAGGAATTTGAGTAGCACAATTTGTCATTATATTAATCTGCAGTAATCGTGATTATTTCAAGGTACTCTAATGGAGACCTCAAGAACCCTACTAACAATACAGAGTACAGCGAGGCCTTATTTTTGATTGGACAAAGCCATTTTTGATAGATTTTTCTCCTTAGCTCACCGAGGCAATAAAGAAACTTTCATAGTATTAAGCAACATGCACTGAATTCTTAGACCTGGACCCTGACCACACCTCTCAACTTCCAGGTTTTTGCCGAATGCCCAGATTTTTACCTCATAAAATTTGTAGTTTTCTGGCAAATCAGTGAGCAACTCATTAAATAATGATGTACTTTTGTGTTTCAGACTTCATTGATTTCAGAAAAAGCATATGTATAAAAATACTGTCATTCAAACAACTTTCTAATTTTAAACTTTATAAGAGCAATATTTAAAACCTTTCCCTATTTTTGGCCTTTGACTCTATTATTTTAGGCTTTGTCCAGATTTCCTCATGCTAAGAGGTAAAGAGGTATGCCCACCAACACTGCTTTCTTGCGGGGCAGAGACATATGTTACTTTTTTTCGATGACCAAGAAGAGAAACTTGTAATATAAATTTGGAAGGTGTGGTGGCTCACTGCCACATTTGGAAGGTAGGGGAGCCTAACCCCTACAAAAAACACTAAAATTTTAGTGAACCTGATCATCAGGGTATTTAATCTTTAGTGAGTCATAGTGGAAGAATTTACTATATCCTTGTTTTAAAATCAGTATACATTAAAATTATGCTTGGTATTGCTAGCTATCAAGCAGCGTTGCTTTATTGTCTTGCTTTTTTTCTCTAAATGTCATGATGATCCTTTCAGCAGTTTATGTATGCACAAGCATTTCACTGACATCAAAATGAATACTTTTCTCCAATGGTCCCTTCAGTGCTTTGTCCATGTAAGTACAAGCATTCAGATGACACCAAAGTGAATAATTTCTCATAAAGGACCCTTCAGTAGATTGTCCATGTGCACACAAGCACCAAAATTAATAATTTCCCACAAAGATGCCTTCAGTAGTTTGTCTGTGTATGCACAAGCACTTAAATTAATAATTTGTAACAAAGACGCTGTCAGTAGTTTGCCCGTATGTGCACAAACACCACAATGAAACACTTTCCCCAATAACCCCTTCAGTAGTTTGTCCATGTATGCACAAACACTCAAATGATACGAGAATGAAACAGTTCCCCCGTCAGTCTCATCAGTAGTTTTGAGTATTCAAATCTCACAAGAAAGATCCCTTCAGTAATCTTCCGAAGTATGCACAACCACTCCAGTGACACCAAATGAAACATTCCCCCCCAACGACCCCATCTGTAGTTTGTCCAGGTAAGGACAAGCACTCCAATGACACCAAAATGAAACATTTTATGTCTCAGGGTGACTTTTTTACATTATTGCTTGCAGGTGTCAGGCGCTGCATGATTATCTGCTGGTTTCCTACTGAAATGTCAGCACTTGAAATACCGAGTGCTGACAAAAAAAAAAAAAGACCAAAACTGCAGGAAAATAGCAAATCCTGAACTTTACTCTTCTTCTTTGTAGGGGGATCACCCTCTATACCCCCCCCCCCCGTACTAACACTGAGATTGCCATACCTGGCATAAAAGAGAATATTCTGAGAAATGACAATCTCAGATTTAAAATATGTAAGTCTGTTTTTTTCAGACGTTCAGTCTCTTTGTTTTGGGACTTGCTGCAGCGGGTCCCAACATTTCATATGGTTACCTTATCTGTCACTTTTCCCTTCTTCCAAACAGCTACTGCCCATTGTCAGCGCAAATCATCTTCCAGCACTGGAAAATGCATTTTCATTGTCTAACAACATATTTCGATACATTGTATCATACTTTCTGTTCTACTTGTATCTAGTCGCCAGCATCTCTATGAGCTGATAATTTGTATAATATTTTACCTGTATGATATGGAATACAAAGAAAGAGAGAGAGAGCATGTTGGTAAACTGTAAAAACTCATCCTGATGTGAAGTGTGTACCTGCTTGCTTAGTAAAATTTTAATTCTAGAGGGAAATTTCAGAGTGGTCACAAGATATTGAAATGTCACAAATCTTTTTATAGAGCTTTTCATCCTTCGTAAGCTGTGATAGACATAGCAACTGTGCTGTCACATAGCCTGACAGCTGACAGCTACCCATATGCCAGTAACCTTTCTGGTACAGTTTAGGATCGAAGTTTCAAGCAGCAGTTTAGCTGCAGTGGACAGATTAATTGGTATATGTAGTAAAGACACCTTTATCTCCAGATGTATATTCTAAGGCCAGCAGAGACCTAAAGGTCATGTAAAACTGCTGGGTCATTGTTTTCTTCAGTGATGCATTGAGCTGAAGGAATTTTAATGAGAGAGAATGTGTGAACCAACATTTTCTGGCTGTAACTTGAACTTTGGTGTATTGTATATGTAATAAAGATTTAATAGCAGGTACTCTCAATGTCACCTAGTGAAGGTGATTCATGCTTGATGATAATGATGATGATGGCTGCAATGAAGGGCATAGCATTGTAAGTGATATGAAACAGAAGCTTTGGGCTGCCAAGTAGTAAATACACACCGTCCTTTCTTATTTGAGGGATAATTGTGTCGAGACACTTGGTTGTCTACATGACATACTGATACGTTGCTAATTAAACAACACCACCAGTGCAAACAGATTTACTTATTAAGGCCTCCTAATTATTGGGACTGCATCAGGGAGCTGTATAACAGTTCTGTGTTGTTAAATTGCATAGATTCTATTCCATTCATGACACTTGACCCTTGAACTCTGACCTTAGACAACATAAACCTCTGTGTCATAAACTGTTCACATGCTGCAGGGAAGAAACAGTGTGTGGGTAGCAGTAACAGCATATGCTCAGCATAATGTAATTTACTTTTGTTTTATATTAACAGTTTATTTATCTCTGGAGAATACAATAATAGATATTTTTCAGCTTCTTGGCTTCAGAATCATAGCAGGTTCCTTCAAACTCATATCTGGGGATCCAAAGCCCTGGTGCCTTAATTTTGTATAAAGGTACAGATATGTCCTTGTAGTAATATGAACTTTATTTAATTTAGAGTATAAATCAATAATTGGTGTGGGAAGTGATTTTACACTTCTATATTACATAGTAAAACCCCTATCCAAAAGTTCCCTCTAGCCTTGGAAGGCAAGACAAGAAAGACCAGGGAAAATTTTAGACTGCCTATCTAATTATCTAGATTTTACCTGAAGGTGGCAAAGGTGCTACTCTGACATGTAGTGGAACCTATTCAAGAGGTGAGAGATACACTGGGATATGAGTTTATCATGCCATGTCATTTCCTGCTGATGAAGATTTAGTTCTTTTACCCAGGTATTTGAGGTACCATTTGTTCTTTGAAGGAGTAGGAGATCAGAGATGGTTGGACCATTCATGGCTTGAAAGGTTAGACATAGAGCTCCATGGAAAAGTCTGTCTAAGATTGAGTAAAGAGATAGTTGGATGCCGTCTGTCCTGATAACTGAGATTATGAATCTCTGAGGTCTTAAGCCGAGTGAAATGTTTAAACAAATACATGGTAAAAGGTACATTATATTTTATAATGAGTCTGATAAGACAAGAGTAAAGGGGAATTAAGACTTTTTGGATATGCTGAAGATGCCTTTGGAAAATTCATTGAGCCAAACAGAAGACTTTCTGATTTACTGTGGAGACATGGTGATCAATTGATAAGGAATGATCACCTGGATCCCTTACAACAATGACTGACTGACAACAATGACTGACTATGCTCCAGACCAGAAGTGTATCCCTCACTGGTAAGATCAGACCATAAACTAATCTCACTGAATATTCACATCCCGACCCCACCCCCTGCCCAGAAAACCACAGTGAAAAACTTTGCTAAAGCAAATTTCACACTCCTCAAAACCGAGGTGGAATCCTTCAAAGCCCCCGGGCCTGTGGAAAATATGGCCCAGACCACAGAATCCTTTATAAACGCATTCTATGAACACCTTCAGGAATGCATGGATCATGCGATCCCAAATAAAACCAAGACCCAATCCTCCGAAGGCAGACGTCCTGTCTGGTGGACCCCAGCCATAAACAAACTATACAATAGAAGGAGGAAGCTACTAAATGATAGAGCAAAATCCCAAAAAGGGAAGGCATCACTCATCAGTATTAGCAAAAAACTACGGGCACTCATAAAATTGTCTAAGGCCAGCTTCGAGAGAAAAATTGCACAGGACACTAAGGATAATCACAAGGCTTTCTTTAGTTATGTTAGGAACCTGGGTGGTAATTCCCAGATATGCTCAGAATTAGTCCAAAATGACAAAATATACACTGAACCCACAGACATTGCCAACATCCTAGCTGAGAGGTTCAGCGCAAACTCCCCCCCCCCTCCCCACCAAAAGGGCAAATATCTATCCCAGGAGAGTGCTGCCCCCCTGACATCTCAGATGCTCAGGTAAGAGCCGCCCTCTCCAAAGCAAAAAACACAGCATCAATGGGACCAGACGGTGTCCCAGGCTGCGTCCTACATGAACTCCAAGAAGAGCTAAACCCAAACATAAAACTACTGTTCAGTCTCAGCCTTACTACAGGATATGTGCCCAAAGAGTGGCGTACAGCAACAATGGTCCCTCTCCATAAAGGTGGTGCCTCAACGGATCCTGGAAACTATCGCCCCATAAGCCTGACTAGCTTGGTCTGCAAAGCTATGTAAAGGATCATCATGGACCTCATAAATAAAGATATTGGGGACCTACAGACACTGGATCCTACCCAGTTCGGCTTTGTTAAGGGCAGATCCTGCCTCTTAAACCTGGTTGATTTCTTTGAAACAGTCACCAAGGCCATTGACGAGGGGAAGGTGGTCCACACAGCCTACCTGGACCTCGCAAAAGCCTTCGATACAATATCCCACTCAGGCATTATAGATAAGCTCACCAGCTTAAATATAAACCCCTATGTCACTAGATGGATTGCCAACTGGCTCAAGGACAGAACCCACATGGTTAGAATTGCTGGAGCCATGTCAGACTCCAAACCAGTTACAAGTGGTGTCCCACAAGGCTCAGTCCTGGGACCTCTCTTGTTCGGTATATATTTCTCGGAGGTACAGGCCAACATGGAAGGACTGTGGCTGACCAAGTTCGCAGATGACTGCAAACTGGGCGCCATAATCGACTCTCCAGCTGACACAAGCATCCTCCAAAAGGGCCTCATAGAAACAGACAACTGGTGCCGGAGCCATGGCCTCAAGCTAAATGCCAAAAAGTGTATAGTCATCCCCTTTGGCAAAAACAAAGTGCCCACAAATTACCACATAGGTGGTAATCCATTAAGTACAGAAGAAGTAATTAGGGACCTGGGGACCCAAGTTGATAGCAATCTCTCATTTGACAACCACGTGGCCAAAGTGGTTAGAAAAACATTTTATATAGCCCACCTAATCATGAAGGGATACACATCTAGATCAGGGAAGGTCATCGTGCCTCTTTACTCATCCCTCATCAGGCCCATAATTGAGTACAATGCCCCTTTTGGGATGTACCTTACCAGACACCTGCAGCAACTGGAAAGACCCCAAAAGTACCTCACCAAGAGGATCAAAGGGCTCAAACAGATGCCATATGCTGCCCGGTTAAAGAAACTCCAGCTCTACTCAGTGGCATACTGCCTGTTCAGAGGCGATCTGTGCCTGACGTATAAAGCCATGTCCAACCTGGAATTAATGGACATGCTGCACCTCAGAAAATCCAAATCCCATCGAGCTACTGGCTCGAGAGACTTGAACCTCAGCACTGAAATAAATAGGACATGCTGGAGGGACAGATTCATAACCCAGAGGCTCCCTTCACTCTGGAATAAAATCCCAGTCCAGGTTAGGCAGTGTCCCTCATTGACTCTCTTCAAGAGGAATCTTGATGAGTGGATGGGAGATCGTAGGTTTATCCCGGGTATCACTTCTGTGTCACTGTTAGACAGAGGCACAGTATACTAACCTCAAAAAAGGGCATAGCAAAATAAATTTAAAATGGGTGGCGAAAGCCAAACACATTCTGACTAGGCTTATAAATGCCCTAGGGCAGATAACCTAGTATGAACCTATGAACATATGAACCTATAAGGGGAGCGTCACCTATAGTGTAAGTGATCCTGTTTTGTTTACCAAAATGAACTTTGCTACATTTTTTTACATTTAATTTCAGACCATTGTCCTCGCATCAGTTGTTAACATGGTTCAACCCATGTTAGAGCAATTGTGAGTCAGTGGAAGATAAAATAATAACACCCAATTTACTGTCACTCACAAACATAGTTAACAATAGGTCAGGAGAGCTGTCCTGAAGGTCTGAGAAACAGATGCCAAATACGGGAGGGACCAAAACTGAGATTCACCACTGGTAAATGTTTTGCTTTCAGAAGTGGTATCTGTGACTCTGCCACAGCCAGTTAGCTATCCACTGTACAATATAAGGATTTATATTCAGAATTGCAGGTCTATCAATAATGCCTCTATGGAGAATAGTGCCAAAGGCTCTGGCAAGATTTAAATATTCTGTATTTGGTGTAAAACTACTATCCACTGCTTCAGTTACTTTTTCAGTGAAATTAGAGGTTAAAGAGGTAGGATCTTCCTTTGTTAAAGTTGAATTGACCCTACACCAAAGTACTATATGAGCATTTATATAGCTGCATGGAATCAGGAATACCTGACAGGACAATATCCTTCTCCTCAAGGAAGAGTAAACCTGTCTGGTGAACATCTACAGTAAATAAACTCTATAATAAAAATAAAAAACTGCTGTCCATGAACAAGAAGGACCAGGTGCCTAATTGGAAGCAATCTCTCCTCAGTCTGAACAAGCAAATAAGAGCACTAGTGAAATCCTCTAAAGCAAACTTCGAGTACAAACTGGCCACATCTACTAAAGACAATCACAAGGCTTTCTTTGCATATGTCTACAGTCTCAAGGGAAGCACTCAGATCTGCTCAGAACTGGTGGTCAAGGACACCACATACACAAATGCCATATATATAGCCAACCTGCTGGCAGACAGGTTCAGTGAAAATTTCACTCCTCTGTCCCTCCCCATCAGTAAATTAGGACATCCCTATCATCTGCCCCCCCCCCTATCTCTAGGAAGAAAGTTATCACTGCTCTCTCAAAGGCAAAAAATACAGCCTCCATTGGTCCTGATAACATCCCAGGCTGCATCCTACATGAACTCAGGCAGGAACTTGCAGCACCATTAGGTAACCTATTCAGCCAAAGCCTGAGTACCGGCTTCGTCCCAGCTGAGTGGAGGACAGCCACTGTCATTCCTTTGCACAAAGGTGGAGCATCCACCGATCCAAGAAATTATAGACCCATCAGCCTAACTAGCCTGATCTACAAGGCCATAGAATGGATTATCATGGACCTCATTAACAAGGACATTGGCAACCTCCAAACACTTGATCCCACATGGTTTGGTTTCATGATGGGGAGGTCATGCCTACTAAATTTGGTTGACTTCTTTGAGACAATCATCAAAGCCATGGACGAGGGGAAGACAGTGCACACCACCTACCTTGACCTGGCTAAAGTCTATGATACCATTCCCCACTCTGGTATAATAGATAAACTCTCTCAACTAGGTATGAATACATATGTGACCAGATGGGTAACAAACTGGCTCATTGATAGAACCCACCTAGTCAAAATAGGGGAAGCCACCTGAAGCAGTCGGCCTTTAAAGAGTGGTGTACCCCAGGGATCGATCTTGGGGCCTTTGTTGTTTGGGATATACTTTTCTGAGGTGCAGGCCAAAACCAGTGGGCTATGGCTGACCAAGTTTTCAGATGACTGCAAGCTGGGTGCTGTCATCAGTTCCGCTTGTGATGTGGGCAGCCTCCAAAAGGGTCTCCTTCAAACATATGAATGGTGCCAGAAACATGGCCTCAAACTGAATGCCAAAAATGCATCATCATCCACTTTGGGGAGAATGATGTCCCCACAAATTATCACATTAATAACAAGGTCCTAAGTATGCTGTCAGTTGTGAGGGACTTGGGTACCCAGGTTGATAGCAAACTGACTTTTGACCACCATATTGCCTCCATTGTATGGAAAGGTTTCTACATGGCCCACCTCATTAGTAAGGGTATCTCATCCAGAGACAAGCTGGTCATAACATCCCAGTATTCTTCCCTTATAAGACCCATTACTGAGTACAATGCTCCTTTCAGCATGTACCTCACAAAGCTCATGCAGAAGCTGGAGAGATCACGGAGATTCTTCACCAGGAGAATTTAGGGCCTCAAACAGCTACCCTACACAGATAAGCTAGAGGCCCTGTCCCTCTACTCAGTCTCCTACAGACTCCTCAGAGATGACCTCTGTATGGCATATAAAGCAATCTCAGACCCCGCCTTGATGGGACTGCTGCATATCCACAAGTCAAGCTCCACTCAAATAACCTGCACGTGCAACCTCAGCTTGGTCTGTGATATCAGTAGGACTTGTTGGTGGGACACATTTGTGTCCCAGAGACTCCCCTTCTGTGGAATAGACTCCCACACCAGATCACGCAGAGTACCTCATTAACCCAACCTGGATAACTGAATGGGGAGCAGAAAATACACCCCTGGGATTCCACTTATGTCCTTGCTGGACAAGGTCATTGGGTGCTGACTTGTCAGAACAAGGGTTACATTCTTAGCTAGGCTTGTAAAGGCCTCAGGGCCAATAGTCTTGTAACTTCCTATGATCCTATGATCCTATAACTGATGAGGGTCCAGGGTTAAGAGATTTTCAATATCCAGATTAAAGTGGCCTGAGATAATGTTCTCCATAGCTTTTCATATGAAGCTAGTGAGACTAATGGATCTGCTGTTACTAGCATCTATGGTTGGGCCACTCTTGTGTAATTGCATTAAAATGGCTGTTTTCCACACTTCAGGTATATAACCTATGGAGAGGCGTAGGTCAAAGAGGTTATGTTGGGGTTCAGATAGGCTATATTTGACACAGATAATCAGGTAATCCTGTATGTTATTAGGGTCCATGGATGAAGTATTGATAGTTTTTGAGAGGGCCGAGAAACTTGTTCCACAGTAATTAAAGGGATAACTATAACTGTGGGTGGAGTAAAATGTACACTAAATGTGTTAGCTAGGATATTAACTATTTCTTTTGAGACAGAGGGGGTAGTTTTATTGTGGACTAGTTCCAAACATTGCTGGATGTTAGTGGCTATTGTAGACAGTGTAAGTTCCTCTGTATATGACCAAAACTGAAGCTTAACACATTTAAAAATGAACTAGTATTTAATGGAAAATATACATGTGACACAAAAGGAGTGGTCTATTTATGTTTCTGTGTGGAACATTTGTTGAAGTTCATAATTTGGCAGCTCTTAATTTTAACACATTATTATGCATGTTATTAAGGTCCATGGATGAAGTATTGATAGTTTTTGAGAGGGCCGAGAAACTTGTTCCACAGTAATTAAAGGGGGTGGTTGGGATAACTAGATATGGTTTCATTTAACACAGGAAATTATCCTGCAGCTGCAAAATCACTTCTGTCTACTCTAATTTCAGTTTCCATGGGCCTCCCCTTGGTTGGGTGGGAACATGATTAATAGATTCATAGGTGAATACTAGGCTAACTGCCCTGAAAACCATTTTAACCCTAGCCAACAATCTAAGGTTAAAATCAAACTCTGTATCTTGTGAATATGAGGTGAAGACCTTAACCATTATGCCAAACCCCCACCCTAAATTCATTACTACTGTGTTATGTGTGTTTTCTATAAATACTTACCAGTTTTCAATTAAGCTCTTTGGAATGATGGGATATTAACAAAATGAAAACATTTATATTAGAATGCTACTTTTGTAAACAACTTAAAAAGTGTTTTATTTGTATTTTTAAAATTGGATCTTTTTATCTTTTATCTTAGTGGGCAAGTACACTTTAAACCTAGGTAATGCTTTAGTCATGTGACTGCTATTTTTTTTTTAAAGTGACATCTTGTAAAAACAGTTCTGATGAAGTCCTGCGTTTTTGGACAAAAGCACCTAACTTTAATAAAGTTCTTTATTTATTTCACTATCTTGAGAGCTGAGTCATGTGGATTGTGGTGCTGGTGCATTTCAGTTTGGTTGTTAGTTCATAAATTCCTGACATAGTTAAGAAAGATTTGTAATTATTTTTCATTTTACTTGCTGTTTTAATTCATACTTAGCCTTGGGTTTCCTAATGGTTCCCTTAAGCTCTTTGCTATTTTGATTAAATGTGTTGTCAATGTAGATTGAATGAGATCTCTTATAAAGATTAGGCAGTTTCTTCCTCTTTTTTACTAGCAGGATGAAAGATTTTTATTTATTTAAACAAGAAACATCTTTATTAAATTATTACTTATGACATAGACAATCATAAATTCATATAAATGAAAACAAACCATAATGACATAATCTCAGCTGCAAGCATTTTATGTCGCAAACCATATTGACATAATCCTAGTTGCAAACATTATACATTATATAGTTATAGTTCATTGTCACTTAAACATTATACATTACTTATAGTTCACCCAATCATTGTCACTTAAACATTATGCATTACTTATAGTCCACCCAGTCATTGTCACTTAAACATTATACATTACTTATAGTTCACCCAATCATTGTCACTTAAACATTATACATTACTTATAGTCCACCCAGTCATTGTCACTTAAACATTATACATTACTTATAGTTCACCAAATCATTGTCACTTAAACATTATACATTACTTATAGTTCACCCAATCATTGTCACTTAAACATTATACATTACTTATAGTCCACCCAGTCATTGTCACTTAAACATTATACATTACTTATAGTCCACCCAATCATTGTCACTTAAACATTATACATTACTTATAGTCCACCCAATCACTGTCACTTAAACATTATACATTACTTATAGTTCACCCAATCATTGCCACTTAAACATTATACATTACTTATAGTTCACCCAATCATTGTCACTTAAACATTATACATTACTTATAGTCCACCCAATCATTGTCACTTAAACATTATACATTACTTATAGTCCACCCAGTCATTGTCACTTAAACATTATACATTACTTATAGTCCACCCAATCATTGTCACTTAAACATTATACATTACTTATAGTTCACCCAATCATTGTCACTTAAACATTATACATTACTTATAGTCCACCCAGTCATTGTCACTTAAACATTATACATTACTTATAGTCCACCCAATCATTGTCACTTAAACATTATACATTACTTATAGTCCACCCAATCATTGTCACTTAAACATTATACAGCTTATTCATGTCCTGCCTTTTTTAAACCTCCTTCCTCCCCTTTATGTATTGTTCCCACAATTCTCATTTTAACTATGTAATTTGCTTCTACTCCTTTTTAAAGATCCCAATTACAGTTGTTTAATCTCGGTTATTATATTCACTGCTACTAGTACAGTTGGTTTAGACTTTTATTTCCATTTTATAGTAATTTCTTTTTTGGCAGCCACCAGAATTAAACTCAGCAAGGCCTTACTATGCCTAGGCAAGTCCTATTCTGTATCATAGCTTAGAAAAATCATTTCCCTGGTTACACCAATTTGCTCACTCAGTATCTCTGACAGAGTAATTTGTAGGGAATCTTTAAAGTCTGCCAACTCATTACATTCCCAGAAAATATGTTACCATTACCTCTTTCTTCTCTAGCACACCTCCAACATTTGGTGTCTACCTAAGGAAATTTTTTCTGGAGTCTACTTGGGGTATAAAAATATCTGTGTAAACATTTCCAAGCAAAAATCCTAAATCTTATAGATTTTATTGTTTATTTGGGAGACATACATATATCCTCCCATTGTATCTTTATGAATTGCTTATCCAAGCTCTCTTCTCAAACTTTTCTAACCCCCTCTGATTAATTCTTATAGTTATCATGCAATATTTTATATGCTCTACTAATTATGCATTTCTTACTGGCAGCTTCTGTTCTAGATTCTACTAAAAACTCTACCAGTGCTAGTCTTTCGTTTAGGACCCCATATTTCTTTCTGTTTGCCAATACTCTGATATTAGTCCTTGATAGGGAAGGCAATCTCTAACCTGCAGTCCAGATAGATTCTTGGCATCTTTCCATTCTATTACCATTCACTCTCTGGCTGTCTGCTCCCAATACCTTGGTTACTTTGCCAGTTTTCTCCAATAAATTCCAGCCCCCTCTTGCCTATTGTCTCTATCCCTGATTGCAGTCATCCATATTGTCAGACTCTCCTTCCTCCATCGCATGTTGGATTATCTTAGAATATTTTCTGCTACTTTATGACTATAATATTCTGTATGATTATTGTTATTCTCCTTAAAGATCTACATCCAAAATCCTAGTCTCACCCTGTTTCTTGAGCTTCCCCCATTTCATCATCATCCCTTTCTACGTTGAATTATAGGTTTTTGCTTGTGCTATGTATAGGAGCCTTAACTGTGTAGCTCTGAAATACCCCTTCAAATTGGATAATGCCAGTCTGCCTTGTTCTATTGGAAGAATCAGCTTATCCCACTTGACACTTGCCTTCTTCCCCTCCCAGATAAAATCCTTCAGCTTTTTATTAATTGCTATCCTCAACTTCTGCTCTGGTTGATAAAAATATGCCTGACCTGTGTATAAGACTAAAGGGACTAAAAACGTTTTAACTGTTTGTATCTTACTATCCATACCCATATAACAGAACTTCCAGTTTCTCATTTTTTGTATTATCTTTTGTTTAGTCTCTTCCCTCATATCCTTAGATGCCACACCAGCATCATTTTAATCCATACTCCAAAATACTTCATTTTATCATGTCCCCATAAATATGGATGTTGCCGAACCAATTTGTGAGTGCATCATTTATCGCTGTTCCCTTCATTTTAGTTTCATTCATTTTGTATCCTAAAAAGATTTGAAACTGTCTCAAAATGTCCCACAACACTATAATGTCCTTTTCTGGTTTTGTCAAGTATAAAATAATATCATCTGCAAATAGGGCCAGCTTTTTTTTGACTACCATGTCAGTTATATCCTTGAATTTTTGAATTCCTTATTTTCTTTGCCAGTGGTTCTACGTATAATGTAAATAACAATGGAGAAAGAGGATATCCCTGCCCAATTCCTCTGTTCAAGTAGAAATTATCAGAGAGGACCCCACACACTTTAATTTTCACCTCTGATTTCTCATATATATCCTGCTGGAATGCAAATGCTTCCCTTGCTCTGATCATAAAGTCCCAGCTTACTATGTCAAATGCTTTTTCTGCATCAAGACCCACCAACAACAGTGGTATGTTCTCACATTCTGCTTCTGTCTGGATCATTAATGTTCTGTTAATGTTGTCAAATGTTTGCCTCCCCTCCACAAAAACATATTGATCCATATCTATCAATTTTGGCATCACTTTTGCCATTCTTTTACCCATTAAAGACATAAACACTTTACAATCATGGTTTAGTATTGAAATGGGCCTGTATGTAGCTGGATCCAATGGATCTTTACCCTCTTTAGGTATTACCGTTACCACCACCTTCTTCCAGGATGCTGGTACTTCTCCTCCTCTTAAAATACTGTTAAACAAAACCTTCCAGATCTTTATCACTTTTCCCCCTAGCTTCCAAACTTCCACAGGAATACCATCTTTTCCTGGGACTTTCTTGTAGATTGGTTATACATCAACATTTTTATCTCATCTCCTCATATCCTAACTGTTAGCAATTGAGCCTCATCTACCTCTAACCTTGGCATATTTAATACTTCTACAAACACTTCCATTTATACCCTTTCTTGATTTCCATATGTCTCTGCTTTATACAGACTTTCATATAATACCTCTACAGGATCTCTTGTTATAGGCTCCCAAAGCTTGGTGACAGCCCTTTCTGTTTTCTGTTGTCTGAGTTGTTGTGCTAAAACGTTTTGCGCTCTAGAGAAATTATCCAAAAACAGTTGCTTAACAGCAGTCTTTCTAAACTCATGCATATATCTACTATAATCTGTTCAGCCACTTCCCAGGCCGAACTTCAGTCTCTTGCAAAAAAAGCTTTCAGTACTGTAGAACATTGGTTCTCTAACCGCTGCCTCCTACTAAACCCCCAAAAAACTAAACTATTACTCTTCACACCAACCCAAAAGTCCACCCCTCTACATTTCACTCTCACATCCAATAATGGTACTCTTATTTCTCCTGACCCAAGCACTAAACTCTTAGGAATTGCAATTGACAATTATCTCAACTTTGATACTCACATAAATACCACAATAAAATTAGTTAACAGAAAACTAGGATCCCTCTACATAATCAAACCCTTTCTTACACCAGTAGCTAGGGCTGCTATAGCCAGAACTCACATAATCTCAACCCTACTCTATGCTTCTCCTATATACACCAACCTCTCTAAAAATAACCTCAACAAACTAGCTACATCCTATAATAATATTGCCAGATTTGCTACAGGCTCTCCTTTTAGAACTCATCACTGTCTGAATCTAAAACAACTAGGCTGATTAGAATTTCTTAATCAGGTTCAATTCCACCAACTTACTATAACCCATAAGACCCTTTATCAACCCGGCAACACTCCTATACTCTCTAGCCTTATCACACCTTATAATAATCTCAAGAACCTACGCTCCTCAAACAAACTGCTGATGAATACTACCAAATCAAAAAACTCAGCAGGCGACTCCTTGTTCTCTAACTCTGTCGGAAAAGTATGGAATCGACTACCTCATGACCTTACATCTCAGACCTCTCTCCCACTTTTTAAAAGGAATCTAAAACTATTTCTCAATAGCCACTGGTTATGCTCCTGTACCAACCCTGACTAACATTTTTTCTTGACTCTAATTTTCAACCTACATCTACTACACCCTTCCTATAATGCTTCTATATACTAAGTTTTGCATATAAATTCAATGTTTACAAGTATAGTATACCTTCTTTAGTATACTCCCCTTAAAAGATTTTGATTATGCTATATTTACTAAGAGTAGTTCATCTTCTGTTAAAAAAAAAAAAAAAATTTAATAAATTTTTTGGTATAATGTTTTTATGTAACTATTACCGCTGTTTACATTGTTTCTGTTATATCCTCTATTAATTTTGTATGTTTTCCTGGAGCTTTTCTCCCCGGGCCTCTACTGAAAATGGACATGTATCCAGTTAGACTAGCCCGGTCAACAAATGTAAAATAAATAATAAAAATAAAATATTATCGAGGTAATCCCTTATTTTCTGTTTAGCATTCTGCAGTTGATCCTCTTCTTGCTCTGTGCGATTCCCCCTATTCTGTAATACTTTAGCATTTGTCAGTCCCTCTAAATAATTCTTGTTACTTCTTAAACATATTTCCTTTTCTTTTATTCCCACATTATTTTTAAACTCCAGTTTAATTTTATCCCACTCCCTAGCTATATTTTCAGAAGAAATTTCTATCTTCTCTAATAACTCCTTAATAATTTCCACTACCCATTTCTTAAATTCCTATATTTCCAACAGACAGGTGGGAAAGCACCAGTGTCTCTAACTGTGAGTCAGAAAATGTGGGATTAACATGCAGACTGAATGCTAAACGACAGTGAGTGAGGGAGGGGAGGAGTGATCAGATGAAACCATTTACTGCATCCCAGGAAAGAGGCAGTCCTCTCTACTACCATGAATTCCAAATCCAGCCCAACAAAAAGGTGAAGCAATAAAGCTCTGAGAGGACAAACTTGGACCAAAAGTTTAATATTAAACTTTTGATCCAAGTTTGTCCTCTCAAAGCTTTATTGTTTCACCTTTTTGTTGGGCTGGATTTGGAATTATTGGTGAACTTTTAGCCCACTTGGCAGTTATTTTGACTCTCTACTACCATGCTAATAGACTCTGGTGAAAGAGGTGTATCTCAAATATAATGAGAGAACTAGGATATATACTCGGATCTGCCAAACCACTTTTGCACAGTAACTCTCAGTCAATCTGTGTGGGAGTATGTATGAGCATTTGGAATAGCGTATGAGGTCAAACACATCAGACATGGTGGGGGGGGGGTTCATATGGAAATAAATATGAGACAGGCTATGAATGGGCAACTAGAAGCTAACTCTCCTGACCTCAAACTGAACAATGCTATTGTGAGGAGGTATACCCTTTTGGAAAGAGTAGATACCCCATGGGGTAATGTGGGGTGCTAAAGTTCAGGCTAGAAGGGGGAACGGATCAGTCATTTGGACTTCTAGGAGGACTTTGTGGTCAGCAAAGTTAAGGGTAAAAAAATGACATACAATAGGTATGGAAACTGGAATTCTTTACTAAAGGAAGAGCAGATGAAAGGTCTGCAGTAAGATGGCTACCTGGCTAGCCAGCTCTGTTGTATAGAGTGGTTGAGCCCTGACTAATCCTTAGATGGATACACTTCAGGGTGCGGGCACTGCAGGATCTGTCAAAGGGAAGGAGGGAGTGAAGCAGCAGGCATTTGCTTACCTGCTTTGGGGAGTAGACCATGGTTTAGTCTGTTGAGGAGGACCTGATAGCTGTGGTGGGTCTATATTAAAAGACAGAAGAGGTGTTTCAGCGAACACCTCTTGGTCGACACATAATGAGCGAATGCATTAAAGTGCGAATGCTCAAAACAGCGATTTCTTTCCCTGGGAAAGAAATTTTTTGGACATCCCCGTGTGGTTGCCCCTTTCCTCACTGTAGTGCGATCTGGAGTTGGTATATTTAGTTAGGGGGGGTATGGGGACGAAGCCCTCCATGTTGCTATGTTTTAAAGTGTGTGTATGTGTTTGTGCTAGCGGTTTCTTTCCCATGGAAAGAATCCACTGTTTTGAGCATTCACGCTTTAGTGCGCTCGCTCATTACATGTCGACCAAGAGGTGCTCGCTTAAACACCTCTTCGGTCTTTTAATATAAACCTGCTGTGGCTTTCACAGCAGTATGTAACACATGTCATTAGGGTCAGCATACATGGAAATATGTGCACTAGCTGGAAGTGGGATACCACAGCTATGGTGAAATAATTTCTAAACTGCAAAAACTCTTACAAAAGGCTCCAAAGAAAACACCCAAACGGCACCAAACTCTTGAAAATGTTCTTGTAAATACTCTTTTAATTAAGCACTTTTCGTCACCTTCTTAAGGCAACTTCTTCAGATTACACTCTTGAACAACACATAGCCATTAAGTAGTAAAGTATCAATCACATGATCATACCTAAATAGTGTATTAATTTCACAAAAAGTAGTACTTTGTTAAAAACTTTTAAAATGTGTTTGTCACTTTTTGTGACTAAAAAGATGTAATATCACAGTTTTTATAGGCTAACATACAATTTTATAAAGTATAAGTATAAAATAAAATATAATTTAAATTGTAATTCAAAAATGGTGGTCTACGTTGCTTTGTGCTCCTCATGTAAAGCTTTTTACATTGGGAAAACAGAGCGTAGACTTAGGGATAGAATTTATGAACACCTACGCAATAAACACAAACAAAAATGAAAACGCTTTGGCTAGGCATTGTAAGGCAAATGGTGGGCATAAATTCAGTTTTAAGGCAATAGACCAAGTTCAACCTAATATTCGACGTGGCCCTTACAATTTATTTCTCGAAGAACGCAAATTGGCATGGCAAATTAGATCAAATGCCTTTGTTGAACCAGGTTTAAATGACCATTGTAATATATTATGTCTTTTAAAACTTAAAAGTTTAGAGAGAAAGTGAATAACTCAATATTATAGAATTATTTAGGTTATTAGTATAGTATTTTATCGACATTATAAATATGTATACATATAAATTTTTTATTATGTTTTTCGCATATATATTTTTTATATAAGTATTTACAGCTCATATGTTGTGGTGGTGTTTTTATATGTTGAAAATTGTATGTTTGTCTATAAAAACTGTGATATTACATCTTTTTAGTCACAAAAAGTGACAAACACATTTTAAAAGTTTTTAACAAAGTACTACTTTTTGTGAAATTAATACACCATTTAGGTATGATCATGTGATTGATACTTTACTACTTAATGGCTATGTGTTGTTCAAGAGTGTAATCTGAAGAAGTTGCCTTAAGAAGGTGACGAAAAGCGCTTAATTAAGAGTATTTACAAGAACATTTTCAAGAGTTTGGTGCCGTTTGGGTGTTTTCTTTGGAGCCTTTTGTAATACCACAGATATGGCACAAGGGAGGGGTCAAAGACCTTGTAGCAAAAAGCCCTGTGTCTGCTGCAGCTGATAGCTTACCTGGCAAATTGGCTGCAGCCCTGAAGGCGTACTGGATTAGTAAATAGTGTGGCGGGGGTGAGATTAGATGGTGAAGAGTAGGGATTCGCAATGGATAGCGCATTGGACTTCTAGTAAAATTGTAAAAGGCATTCAAAGGCTGTGGGTTCGAGTCTCACCAGAGTCAGCTTTTCCTATACCTATCTATGTCAAACAGAGCTCCTCATTAGCACTCTTCAAGAAAAATCTTGATGATTGGATGGGAAATGGGAAATTCACCCTGGGGATCACTTCTGTGGCTCTGCTCGACAGGGGCACAGGAAAATAATTTTCTTGGGTGGCGAAAGCCAGGGTACATTTTTTGGCTAGGCTTGCATGGGCCCTAGGGCCGATAGCCTAGTACCTACCTATGAACCTACTTATGAACCTATGATTAAGGGGAGATGAGTGAAGGTGGGCAAAGTCATTTGAAAACTATTCCCCCATTAGGTGCTGAGACTCTTGGGAAATGGTGTGAGCAGTTTCTCACAGCACAAGTAAATATCCTGTGCAGTAAATTTAATCTATTTTCATTTCACTCCTGCTTCCGCATCTTGAACCTGGTTTAGAAGATCAGTCTTGAGTACAGCAAAGTTCAGCCTAGACTGTCCTAGCAAGTAACAGTGTTTGAAGATTATGGAAGAAATGGAGTTTTATTTCTATAACATTTCATACAGACTGCATTCAGCGTAGTTTCACAATAATTAATTTATTCATTACAACTGTTTAGTGATTTAATTACAAAATTTCACAATTGCAGACTTTGAATTTCAGGACTTTTTCTAGGTGTTTGAAAATGAGTGTCCAAAAAAGTACTTTGATGTACATAAAGTCAACAAGATCTGAAGTATGGCCAGATTATAAACAGAGATGGCGGGCGAGCTAAATACAATGCTACATGTTTCTGAAGACAAACATGGAGGATACAAGTGTGTTTTATCAGGGAATGTTTTGCAGAGAAAGGACTGGAAGGATACAAGTGTGTTTTATCAGGGAATGTTTTGCAGAGAAAGGAATGGGAGGATACAAGTGTGTTTTATCAGGGAATGTTTTGCAGAGAAAGGACTGGAAGGATACAAGTGTGTTTTATCAGGGAATGTTTTGCAGAGAAAGGAATGGGAGGATACAAGTGTGTTTCATCAGGGAATGTTTTGCAGAGAAAGGAATGGGAGGATACAAGTGTGTTTCATCAGGGAATGTTTTGCAGAGAAAGGACTGGGACAGAATGGAGGGCTAAGAAAGAGCCAAAAACTTTAGCAGGTCGCTGGTAATTATTTTATTTATTTAAATTTGCTAATCAAGGTGGAGCTCTGATTCAAATGAACATTTTTTGGTTTCAGGCAAGGATTTACAAAGAAGGAAATAAATGCAAATGAATTCAGTGAAACATTCAAGTGAGTTACAGCCAAATGTTGTACACAATGCACTGAGGGCTTTACAAGTAAGGAAAAAATACAAATTAAAGCACTGAAATGCTCATATGTTCTTAAATTCATAGCTTGTTACTAGGTAATTGATTGGGTAGATCATTTGTAGCCTAATTACTTCAATTTATACTACTTACTACCTTTTTTCATGAGGGTTTGTGGAGAGATGGGATGTATTTGTGGTCATCAATCCAGTCATCCAGTTGCATTTCAAGATGGTGAAGGACATGCTTTGTTTAATATAAAAGGGGAGTCTGTTCCACAGAAGAGGATATCACATCATCAGGTTCAGTTTATGTTATGGACGGCCGCGGTGGTGCACCGATTAGCATTGTTGCCTCACAGCAAGAGGCTCTCTGGATCAATCTTCGGATGGGGTGTCTTCTGTGCCGAGTATGCATGTCCTCCCTGTGGTCGTGTGGGTTTTCTCCGGGTGCTCTGGTTTCCTCCCACATCCCCAAAGACATGCTGCAAGTGGATTGGGCATGCTAAAATTGGCCCTAGGAATGAGTGCATGTGTGTGTGTGCCTTCTGTGAAAGGCTGGGCACCGGGCTGGCAACTCAACACCGTAAAAACTCCACTGCCAATCATGAGTGGACAAGGTGATCCACTGTGGCGACCCCTAACCGGGAAAAGCCGAGAGAGAGAGAGAGAGAGAGAGAGAGAGGGAGAGGTTCAGTTTATGTTACAATGAAGGTTAAGGTCTTGAATACAGGTGTTCATGGTGTTGCTGGTTTTGTGACTGTGAAGGAGGTCTCTCAGGACAAGATCATTTGATACCTTGTAGATCAGACAGATGTTACCACAAGGAATCTGTATAAGACAGAGAAGAAAAATAGAGCTCTTAGGTGTTCTTCATAGGTAACAGAGATCTGCAAGACCCCAGATTTTGTTTGTGTGGAAAAGTTGTGGTCTTTCAGGTCGGATCATATGTTCTGACAAGTGCAAACCAAAGTGAGCACTGTATTCAATTACGGGCCTAGTAAGGTAGGCCAAAGTGAGCACTGTATTCAATTACGGGCCTAGTAAGGTAGGCCAAAGTGAGCACTGTATTCAATTACGGGCCTAGTAAGGTAGGCCAAAGTGAGCACTGTATTCAATTACGGGCCTAGTAAGGTAGGACAAAGTGAGCACTGTATTCAATTACGAGCCTAGTAAGGTAGGAGCAGAATCTGATAACATTCTTGGACCTGGAAGAAATACCCAAAATAGTCAGCTGGGTTTAAAAGAACAGTTTCCTCACAGCAGTGTTACCATGATGGTCAGAGGAAAGCTCTTCATCAACAAATGTATCCAGATCCTTAATAATTGACTCTGTTTTGGGGGGGAGGTCCATTAATATTGTAGGAGGAAGGGTGCTCCTGTTTGCAAAAGGATACAGTGTTGCACTTTTTGCCATTTAGCTTGACATCATCGTTGTGGGACCATGTGTTTGTGCAATAGTCCTTCTTATAAAATGTGGACATTCCGAGGGGATTTGATTATGGCTGCAAATTTGCATTCATCAGTAAACTTAGCCTGCCAAAGGCTTATGATGTCAGCTTATGATGTCAGAGACATAAATATTAAATAGAAATGGTCCCAGTACTGAGTCCTGAGGGACACCACTGGTAGTGATGTTTTTATGATACCTGTGTCCCCAATTTTAATTTGCTTGATTCTGTCTGTAAGTCAGTTTGCTGCCCATCGAGTAATTTAAGGGTTTACATTTAACTTGATAAGTTTATCTATGATGGCTGAGTGAGAAATGGTGTTACAAGTGTTGGCTTTGTCATGGTAAGGTGTATGTGTATCAGCTAGCTCTTGTTTGTTTCTAAAGTATCTATTTTACTTTTTGAATTTAATTTTGAGGTGTGGGGGTATCAGTTTGTTACTTAGGGTGTGTATTTTCTTCTCTTATTACAGAGCTTGTTTATGCTAGAAGTCTTAAATTTGATTCTGTATTTGTTACAGATCTGGGCAAGTCAGAACTGATGTATCAATGCACATATTGGGGTGAGAAAAACCCATTTCACAAATGCGGCAGTGTTTGCTCTTGGCTCTTCAAGGGGAGGGGGAGTTGTGAAATTCCTCGGGTCATTGTGTGTTTGAAGTAAATTTGCCTCAGAGTATTCTTTGAAGGGGGTAGAGTTTGTGAGCATTTGTTTTTGAGTTGGACTGTAATCGTGAGGACTACTCATACTTAACCAAGGAAGGTGTAACTATAGTCACAGAGTGTAATGGCACTATGTTTCTAAGTCTAATATATTAGATAATATATTAGATCTTCTCATAGGGCAGCATAAAATCTGGTTTTGTGATTTTGTGTTACTGAAGTCTAGGGAGTGTTGATCATATTTGTTTGTAGTACTGTAAATATTTCACTCAGTAGAGGGATAACCGAAATCGCCAAGTAAAACAATGGTTCCATTCAGTAGTAATGGAATCCAGCTAACTTAGGTATGCCTAGTGCATTATGGGTGACATATAGGAGGTTCTATAGTTGACCAGGAAGTGGTAAGGGGTCTTATTTATAGTTTCTAGTATGTGACGGAGTTCGTGGTCATTCTCTAGCTGTGTAAGTCTAGAGGTGAAGGAACTGCTGAGGTGTATGGATACACCATGACTGGTTATAAAGCTGCTCTAAGTTGAGGATTTAAATGAGTGATGAACATTGAACAGTGGTCGGGAAGGTGTATTATTTTTGCACTGGTAACATGTTTCATTGATGACCCAAATGTGTATATTTCTATGGTTAGAAAAAGCTTCTAAGGTGGGAAGTTTCTTATTTAGGCTTCTAGCACTGAGCAGCACCTCACTTAAACTGTCTTGGTTTGGTTTGGCCAGGCTGGTAGATGGAGCAGGTTTACATCATCTAAAAAAGGCAGTATGGGGCAGAGAAGGTTCTGGCCAGTATACAAAAACTCTTTGGTGAAAGTTGCAAACCATCAATGTCTAAATAGGTATAACAATTCACCATCTCCCTCCAGGATGAAACACATTGGACTGCCCTAGAAATGACACCAGTAGCTGCAACATTTGTTTTCTGTTGGCAGTCCATGGTGTATTCATTGTGTGTGACTGGGCAGTCAGTACTTCCTCAAATTGTATTCTAGTCCATTCATTCAAACATTTCCTCTTAAAGGTTTTGCAGTCACCATTTTCTGCATATTCCGGAATCACAGTAAATATATGTTTTCTTCTTGGATGTGAATTTAAGCTCAATGAAAACGAAAAAGGCTGGAACTGAGCGCTGATTCACATTTAAGGAATCCCTTTAATGTTTGCAGACCAAGCCAGGTTGGAATGGACTCATTTTTTTCCCCTTTCAAATGGGCAGTACTGCCTAATCTTATTGTTGGGGGGTCAGTCTGTACTGGGCTTTGTCCTGGGTTTATTTATTATGCCCAATATGGGTAATGAAAGAGTTACCTGCAGGTCCTACATATTTTTTTTCCGATTGATGACTGAGACCAGATGATTGACTAGTATAAAGGTCTCTGTTAACTTTTGCAGGAGGCTGAGATTGCTTGGAGGCTGTGTGGAAGTCTTAGACATCAGTATCTCTAAGATTTGTATTATCTGCAGACTAGGTGAGAAACTTTGACATTTAGTCAACAAATAATGGCAGTTATTAAGCTCACTAACATGCCTTTTCTGAAGTAGAAATCAAAGTCCACTTAGTCCAGAAACTAGTATTTGTGAACTTACCCTAATTTGGGTCTTTGTTCTTGATTATTTTTGGCTTTCTTCCCCATTCTGGGGATAAGTGGTTGACGGCTGTAGTTATGGACTCATTGATGACCATGTGGGAAAAAAAACTGGAAATTTATCTTTTGGATATCAATCTGACAAGGCCCGGGGGTCCTGGTAGCATTATACTGAGTGACCATATAATATCTTTTTACATATTGTGGTTGGCAGATTGTTGATCATTTTTTAAGTTCTTCTCATTTAGCTAGGATGCATCCTGGGGTGTCTTCTCACTGGTAAAGGTGTCATCAGGTGCAAGTAATAATACGGTTGCATATTTCCTTTGCACTGTTTTGGCCTAGTTTATCAGCAGTCACAGTGTTTATCAGCGGATTGTAGTCAGGCAGGTAACCTGGTGTCCAGGATTGTTTTTAGCTGATCTTCTGATTCAAAGGATTTGGGTGGTGCTCAGGTTACGATGTTTTGTGTGACCCTCTTGACAGCTAAAAAGGCTGTAATTAAGAAATGGAGGAATGAAAAAGTAGAGTCTCCACTAAAAGGGGTGCTATAGCAGAGTTTTAGAAATGTGGGAGACTGAGATTTTCATGAATAGGTAGACAGGAGCAAGTGAGTGGTCTGCCAGTAGCATCCATGAACGTAATTCTGCCTTACCCAGAGGTCATTTTCAGAATTTCTTACAGCTGGAGGCTTTAAGGGTAGGTGATGTCGACTCCTGATGGCCTTTGCGGACGGGCAATGCGACAGTGACTCTCTTTTTTGTTCTTTTTCTTTATTTTGTTCCTTTTCTTTGGCCAGGGGCTAATGGGGGGGGGGGGGTTGCTCATTGTTTTACAGTTGTAGCTAGTTATTTTTGTTATTATCTGGCACTATTTTGCCAGATGCTTAGAAAATACCTCATTTATTCAGGCCTCTTAAGCGATTACACATAATAGCTGACAAATTGTTTTATTATTCGCCTATATTTGCTAGATGTGATATATGTGCTATGAAGCTGCATAAATACTCACTGTAAAGGCTATTTCATGCCCTATACATTTATTCCAGTGAGTACACAATAGTCTAACTTCTTACCTATGTAAACTGCATCTGAACCAGTATATTAAACCAGTATATCACTTGCTATTGTTTAACTATGTGTGCCTAATTATTTGCTAGGTGTCTACACTTATAAAGCTAGCTATTGCCTCAAAAGAGTTGTTGTTCTCAAAGCTATGTATGCATCTTTGTCACTGGTTCCCACTGTGAGGCCACCGTGCACATAACTCCCCATCTTTGCTTTTCACTTACCCACCTCTAAGCCACTTGCACCTCTTACACCCAGTCCCATTCTATCTGCAGACCTACCTAGCTCACTAAGCCCAGCAATTTTTCACACATAATTTGGCTTCTTCTGTATCCTCCTTTCCTCATTACACAGTACCTCTGCCCCCCCCCACACATACACTCATCTAACTGCCTCTCTTTATTCTTCACTCTTTTACTCTACCCCAGCTCCTCACTCTTTTACCATATAGCACCTGCATTAAAGTGTAATTACCCCATATTCTAATATCTCACCATTTGTTTTAGGTAAATAGTGCACACTGACAAGTCAACTGCCTCACCTACCCACTGCTTGATTGCAAACCTTCCTGAACTACTGTCCTACCTGCGGTGCTTGTACCCTTGTCTTAAGTACGTCCTCCTGATACCTTCAACTTACCACTGTTCAACCCAGCCTGTAATTGCTACCATTGCTTGTATTCTACTTGCACATCACAGTACTGACTTTTACCTATCTCAGCCACCTGCACCCTACGTTTTTCTTGCTCACCACCCTCATGTTCTGTCAGTACCTCCCTGCCTGGTGCTTTCCTCCTGGCCCAGTCTCTGCACTCTTTCTGCCAACCAGACCCACTGTCCTCCTTACCTTACTCCCCTGAACTAGCTAAACTTGCTTGTCTTTTACTCTCCTATAACTCATAGACACTCCCTTTCCCCTCCTACAACCCAGTCAAACTTCACTTCCTCCCCACAGCCACTCCCACATACATTAAACCACTCCCTTCCCACAAACCTAATAACTACTTCACTAACTTCTCTCTGACACTCTCACTCTATACATACTTAACTCTGCTCCCCAACATTTCCCTTACTACCCCTTCCTGACCCCTGACCCTCCAATCCTCACAATGCACCACATCTACATTACTACCCCAACTGTAATCCTTCTCACCCTCTCCACCTCATACCACAGTAATCTCTCTCACTCACATATGCATCCTACTATCACTAGCAACTATAATTCGATCCCTTCCCTCCATTCATTTGTAATCTCCCCATCTCTCTACAATATCTCTTACCTCTTCTTCCATAAGCATATTATTTCTCAGTACACTTCTGTACCCAACAAACAAAAACATAATCTCTATACTCTCTATTACCCACATACTTCTCACAACTCATCTCCTAGTACCCTGATGCTTTCAGGAGACATTCACCCCAATCCCAGCCCACTTACACCTTGCCCTAATACCACTCTCAAAAACTCTTCCCTCACTTCTCCACCCTGTCACCCACCCAATTCCCCACCCTCTCAGCCACCTCATCCACCACACCCTACTAGCTCTGCCAAGTCTCATCTCAAAAACCTAGATATCTACTCCCTAAATATTCAAAGCCTTGTAAACAAGACCACTGATCCTCATGGCTGGATTGCCCATACCTCCCCTGATATCTTAACCCTATCAGAGACCTGGCTAAAACTTCATATCAGTAACAAAGGAATATTGCCACCTGGTTACAATATCTACTGTAATGACAGACTCCCAAAGACAGGTGGCAACGTTGCCATTCCCTACACAAATAATCTTAACTTCTCACCTATAAACATCCCTATTCCCAACTTCCACCCAGCTGAACTACTTATTCTCAATTGCCACCTAAATGCCCATAAAAAAATTGCCATCACCTCCATATATATTCCTCCAGGAAATAATATTCCCACCCTTGAGCTTATTATGTCCTGGCTGTCCCAAAACATAAACTATGACACAGTCATCCTCGGGGATGTCAATATTGACTGGTTAAAACTTTCATCAGACTCCCCACAACTCTGCATTAACTTACACACGTTCCTCCAACTTATTACATCCCCTACATGCATGCAAAAAAACTTATCTACTAATCCTATACTAGATTGGATCCTTACAAACACTCCACGCCTCTACCACAAACCCTGCACCCAACCTGACAGCCTAAGCGATCATCGTCCCACCTACATCCAAAGACATTCTCCCCAACCACTAAAATCTTACTGCTATCACGAATTTCGCAAACTCTCTAACTTTAATGCCAACTCTTTTAACTCCACTCTGGCTAGCATAAACAGGTCCTTTCATCAGCAACTCCCTCTCAATGATGCTGTTCTTGCATTTAACAACATTTTTCTACATATTCTTAATTCACTAGCCCCTACTTAGAAAATCAGAACTAAATCCAACTATGTCCCCTGGCTCTCCAAAGAAACTTGAGCTCTTATGTACAAAAGAGATAGTGCTTGGAAATCCTGGGCTAAAACCAAAACTCCTGCCTTCCTGCAAAACTATAAAGAACTACGTAACCTCACCAAGAAACTAGTCAATAAGGATAAAACATCCTTCTACAACTCACCCCAATTTGACCGAATATCAAACCCACATAAAATTCTAAGCCACCCTAAACAAGGTCCTCCACCCCGGCAACCCATCCACCCCCTCGCCATTCCTCTACAATACCCCACTAGAAACTGCTACCCTCTTCAATAATGACTTCATTGATACCATCCAAAAACTAACAGAAACAAATCTTAACCCTAACCCTTCTCCAAACACCCCTACTCCAACAAACAACACCCTGTTCTACCTGAAACCCATTCCCACAGCCTATGTTAAATCACTCCTGCTTAAGCTCAGACCTTGTTCTCCCAATGCAGATCACCTACAACCTGTCTTTCTCAAAATTGCTGCAGAATCCATTGCCTACCCTGTATTCCTGCTCATAAATAGATCCATCCAAGAAGCTACCATTCCTGACATTTGGAAAGCCTTTTACACCATCCCACTGCATAAAGGTAGCAATTCCACTGACCCATCAAACTACAGACCCATAGCCATACTTTCCCTTTATCAGAAATACTTGAAAAGTGCATCCATACCCAACTATTTAATTTTCTCCTTCAGGAAAACCTACTGACTCATATCCAGCATGGCTTCAGACCAAGCCACAGCACTTCTACTGCACTGTTGTCCTTTACACATGCAGTAGCTGAGGCCAGAGACAAAAACAAACTTGTATCCTGTCTTTTCCTCGACCTGCCCAAAGCTTTTGACACTGTTTCCCACCGCTTACTCCTCTCTAAACTCAATGATCTTAATCTTTCCACTCGTTCTCTTAAATGGTTTTCCAGCTATCTTTCCAACAGACAACAATATGTCAGATGGTTCACTTCCTGCTCCTCCTTTCTACCCATAAAATATGGTGTCCCGAGGATCCATCCTGAGCCCCCTTCTGTTTAATATATTTATAAATGATTTCCATACTTCCTGTAAACTATCCACCCTCTTTCAGTATGCCAATGATTATACGCTTATTTCCATCTGTGGCAATTTATCTGACCTACACACACACGCACACACACACACACACACACACACACACACACACACACACACACACACACACACACACATACACTCAAAACTCCTTCCTATCAGTTGAAACATGGCTCTCCAAAAATCAGCTCATCTTAAATCCAAAACCCCCCTAAACTCACTATTCTTTCCTTGACCTCTCTCTCACCACAAATCCTCCTTTGTCATCACATCCCTTGACAACACCACCATCCTAGCCGAACCCCACACAAAGCTCCTAGGTACAATAATTGATGATGAACTTAAATTTAATCTCCATATTCAGCAAAATATAAAAAAAAAAACAAAAACTAGGTCTACTCAACCGAAATAAGAAATTTCTTAACTCAAAAGCTAGAATCTGGGTAGCTCAGTCTCTCCTCCTTCCCTCCCTCCCTTCTCTATGCATCTCCTATTCTCACTTCCATTCACTCCACACGTCTTTCCAAACTCCAACAAACTTACCATAAAGTAGCCGGATTTGCCACTAACTCTCCTCATAACTCACACCACTGCCTGGCAACTCAGTTCTCTTAAATGGCTAGAATTCCCCCAACTACTACAAATGTCTCAATTTCAAATCATACACTCTGTACTTTACAAGCCTAATTCCTGCCTCTCTCTCTCTCCTCCCTGGTATCCTATTATACCCTAAACTGTACTCTCCGTACACTGACTCAACAACTCCTTAGCATTTATAAACCCAACAAATATTTTGGAAAACTACTTTACAAATGCAGCATAGCATAAGCATGGAACAAACTCCCCTCACATATAAGAACCATCTCCCACCCTAAGCATTTCAAAAAAGTGCTTAAACTACATTTACTTAGCATAAAGTCTTGCTCCTGTTATGACCCTACCTAACCTATTACCACTCCTCATCCCAACCCCAAGACTGAAATAAACACCACATAGTCAGCTAATTACAATGACATAATTTATCTC
This sequence comes from Protopterus annectens, assembly GCF_019279795.1. Classification (NCBI taxonomy): domain Eukaryota; kingdom Metazoa; phylum Chordata; order Ceratodontiformes; family Protopteridae; genus Protopterus; species Protopterus annectens. The sequence continues at coordinate 534,630,992 of NC_056742.1, read as the reverse complement.
ATACATAGCTCTATGCTAACTTTTCTTTTTTGAGGTATGTTTCATTTTTTATTTTAAAAACAATTCTTATCGTTGCTGAAATTACAACCACTATCATTCTTTGCTTTGTATTCTTATCTTGCTTACATTTTGTTCTGTACCTCTTAATTATCTGTTATTGCACATTACTGCTGTTTGAATTATGTTGCGATTAATTATTAACTATGTTAAAATTTGTTCTTGCGTTTGTAAATCTCTGGAGCTTTTCTCCTCAGGTCTCCACTGAAAATGGGCCTCTGGCTCAGTTGGACCAACCCAGTTAACAAATGTCAAATAAATAAATAAATTAATAGAAAAAAAATGTTTTTTGGATGCCTGAACCAAATGCATTGTATATAAATAAGTAAGAAGGAATGCTATTTCTTTAAAGAGATGATTTCCTTTTTCAGTTTTGCTGCCATAAACTATGTGAATTGCAGATGTATAAAAGTGTTGAATTTATTATATATAATAAATATAAATAATATAAATACAATATAAAGTATTATATTGTGAAGAGTTTCAAGTGAAAAGATATGCTTGTTTAAAAAGTTAATGTCGAGTTGCTGTTCTGATCTTTTCTAGAGTATATTGTTAGGGACGATATTGTTTATCATCTCAATTTATATTAAAGTTATTAATGTTAAATACTTTAAAATAAAGTGAGAGGGCGGCCACGGTGGTGCAGTGGTTAGCATTGTCGCCTCACAGGAAGAGGTTCTCTGGTTCAATCCTCGGCTGGGGTGTCTTCTGTGTGGAGTCTGCATGTCCTCCCTGTGGTCGCTTGGGTTTCCTCTGGGCGCTCCGGTTTCCTCCCGCATCCCAAAGACATGCTGTAGGTAGATTGGACACTCTAAATTTGCCATAGGTGTGAGTGTGTGTGTGTGTGTGTGTGTGTGTGTGTGTGTGTGCCTTCTGTGGAAGGTTGAGTGCCGGGCTGGCAACTCGACACTGTAAAACTCTACTGCCAGTCATGAGCGGACAGGTGATCCTCTGTGGCGACTCCTAACTGGGAAAAGCCGAAAGAAGAAGACTTTAAAATAAAGTGAGACAAATACAATGAATTAAATATGATTTAATATAAATTAAATGACAATATATAATAAATATTATACTGTACCATCTGTATTTAGAGTAAAATGCAATTAAATATTTTAATGTAAATACAATAGTATGACAAGTATGGTTGTTATGACAAGTATGGTTGTTAGCAGGTATTCATTAACAAAAATGCACAACTTTATACCATTAGATTTCCTCTACTTAACTAATTTTAAAACAAAAAATAAAATTTGTTGCAAATAGATCATAGCAAGTAGGTAGTAAAAAGCATGTCAAGCATCCTGAATGTTGCAATACCAGAACTTCAGATGGGAATAAATTATTTTGTGTGGTTTGTTACATCTTAAAAGCAGTAGAAACACAAAGCAGTCAAAGCACAGATTAAATGCTACCACAAAGCTCAAATTTAAAATCTGTATCCACAAGGGATGCCGCACAAGATCACCAATCCGCCATCAGAGATGATCACCAGGTCAGCTCTGCAGGTTTGTCTGATCAATCCTTGCAAACGATGTTGTGTTGTGTCTTTCGGCTTTTCCCGGTTAGGGGTTGCCATAGCAGAACTTCGGTCCGCTAATGATTGGCAGTAGATTTCAACAAAGGTACACCCATTCACACGTCTCCACACAGAAGCCTCTCTAGTTGAGAATCAAACAGGACAACTGCAAAGCAGACTCACAGCTGCAGTTCTGATAAATGAAGCACTTCAGCCATGGTCCAAAAGAAGCTGAAACCGCAGAAAACCAATTAATGACAGAAATAATAAGAGCAAGAGTCTCAAGGTTCTTAGATCAGTTGGATCAGGTGCAGGTGGGTGTGCAGTCTGCAAACCTAGTTCAGGAAAGAGGACAGTGGGAGCAGAGTCCTAAAATGTTCTAGACCAGCTAGGTGGGGTGCAGGTAGGTGTGTTCATAAGTAACATTGTTGTAACATTGCTGCAGTTCGTGGTGAAAAAGTAGACAGGAGACCTGAAGGCCAAGACAATTTGTAGTTTGATGTAACTTGCTGTAGCAGCTGAACAACATTTCAAAGAAAAGTTGTAAATGATAAATTTGATTGCAAAATAATGTATAGCATAAAGTTTAATAAGTAATCCAAAAATGAAATCATACATAAAATTGAAACGGAACC